>NC_069504.1:521783009-521940509 GCF_027579735.1 Bombina bombina
TGGGAGGGATCAGGGGGTGTGATGTGTCAGACGGGAGGCTGATCTCTACACTAAAGCTAAAATTAACCCTGCAAGCTCCCTAATTAACCCCTTCACTGTTAGCCATAATACACATGTGATGCGCAGCGCAATTTAGCGGCCTTTTAATTACCAAAAAGCAATGCCAAAGTCATATATGTCTGCTATTTCTGAACAAAGGGGATCCCAGAGAAGCATTTAGAACCATTTATGCCATAATTGCACAAGATGTTTGTAAATAATTTCAGTGAGAAACCTAAAGTTTGTGGAAAAGTGTGTGGAAAAAGTGAACAATTTTTTTTTTTTAATTTGATCGCATTTGGCGGTGAAATGGTGACATGAAATATACCAAAATGGGCCTAGATCAATACTTGGGGTTGTCTACTACACTAAAACTAAAATTAACCCTACAAACTCCCTACATGCTTCCTAATTAACCCCTTCACTGCTGGGCATAATGCACGTGTGGTGCGCAGTGGCATTTAGCGGCCTTCTAATTACCAAAAAGCAACCCCAAAGCCATATATGTCTGCTATTTCTGAACAAAGGGGATCCCAGAGAAGCATTTACAACCATTTGTGCCATAATTGCTCACATTCGGCTAGATTACGAGTTGTGCATTAGGGTTAAAAAGCAGCGTTGGCCGGTCCCAGCGCTAATTTTTAACGCCCGCTGGTATTACGAGTGTTGCAGGTACAGGTGTACCGTTCACTTTTTTGGCCAGACTTGGAAATACCGCAAATCCACTTAAGTCAATTGCGTATCCTATATTTTCAATGGGACTTGCATAGCGCCGGTATTACAAGTCTGACAAAAAGTGAGCGGTACAGCCTCTCCTGGCAAGACTGGTACCGCATTTTAAAGTCAGTAGTTAAGTTTTACACTACAACGCCGTAGCATAAAACTCTTAACTAAAGTTCTAAAAAGTACACTAACACCCATAAAGTACCTATTAAACCCCTAAACCGAGGCCCCCCCACATCGCAAACACTAAAATACATTTCTTCTGTTAAGTGTGATCAGTCCACGGGTCATCATTACTTGTGGGATATTAACTGCTCCCCTACAGGAAGTGCAAGAGGATTCACCCAGCAGAGTTGCTATATAGCTCCTCCCCTCTACGTCACCCCCAGTCATTCTCTTGCACCCAACGACTAGATAGGATGTGTGAGAGGACTATGGTGATATATTTAGTTTTTATATCTTCAATCAAAAGTTTGTTATTTTATAATAGCACCGGAGTGTGTTATTCCTTCTCTGGTAGAATTTGAAGAAGAATCTACCTGAGTTTTTCTATGATTTTAGCCGGAGTAGTTAAGATCATATTGCTGTTTCTCGGCCATCTGAGGAGAGGTAAACTTCAGATCAGGGGACAGCAGGCAGATTAATCTGCAAAGAGGTATGTAGCAGTTTATTATTTTCTGACATGGAATTGATGAGAAAATCCTGCCATACCGTTATAATGTAAACTCAGCCTTAAATGCAGTAGATGTAGCTGATATCAGGCTGTCATGTATGTATATTTTACACTTCAGTTTTCTGGGAAATGGTACTTCTCTGGCTTTTAAACTGTATACATAGACTTAACCTATTTTGCAGGGACTTGCAATAGGTTTTAAATGACAATTAATTATTGAGGTAAAATGTTTTTTTGCTGGCATGTAAAAACGTTTTTTTCTCTGAGGTACTGGGTGAAAAAATGTTTTGGGCACTTTTTTTCCACTTGGCAATCAATAGTTTTGATTTAAATTAGAGCAGTTCACTGATCCCTCTCACTGTTATGTGTGTGGGGGAGGGGCCATTTTGGTGCTTTCACTATGCATCAGAAAAACTCAGTCAGAGGTTCATTTTCTTCCTGCATGTTCCGGTTCATCTCTACAGAGTTCAGGGATCTCAAGAGTCTTTTTTGAGGGAAGTAATCATACAGCAGAGCTGTGCTGATTGTATTGACTGTGATATAAAAAACGTTTATTTGTGTATTTTTTTTTTTTTTTTCTGCTGCCTGGGTTAGTTATCATTTGCTGAGGGGAACAATCCTTTGCTAAAACTGTATATTCTGACAAAGATTGATGCTATAACTTAATTATTTTATCTGTTATAATATTTTTCTGTGCTTCTTAAAGGCACAGTTCGTTTTCATATTATTTGTAAATTACTTTGAAAAGTATTTCCAAGTTGCTGTTTATTTGCTAGTGTGTTAAACATGTCTGATTCAGAGGAATATCTCTGTGCTATATGTGTTAATGCCAAAGTGGAGCCCAATAGAAATTTATGTACTAAATGTATTGATGCTACTTTAAAAAATAGTCAATCTGTACAAATTGAACATATTTCACCAAACAACGAGGGGAGAGTTATGCCGACTAACTCGCCTCACGTGTCAGTACCTGCATCTCCCGCTCAGGAGGTGCGTGATATTGTAGCGCCGAGTGCATCTGGGCGGCCATTACAAATCACATTACAAGATATGGCTACTATTATGACTGAAGTTTTGGCTAAACTACCAGAACTAAGAGGTAAACGTGATCACTCTGGGATGAGAACAGAGTGCGCTGATAATGCAAGGGCCATGTCCATGTCTGATACTGCGTCACAGTTTGCAGAACATGAAGACGGAGAGCTTCATTCTGTGGGTGACGGTTCTGATCCAAATAAACTGGACTCAGACATTTCAAATTTTAAATTTAAGCTTGAGAACCTCCGTGTGTTACTAGGGGAGGTATTAGCGGCTCTGAATGATTGTAACACAGTTGCAATCCCAGAAAAAATGTGTAGGTTGGATAAATATTTTGCGGTACCGACGAGTACTGACGTTTTTCCTATACCTAAGAGACTTACTGACATTGTTACTAAGGAGTGGGATAGACCCGGTGTGCCTTTCTCACCCCCTCCTATATTCAGAAAAATGTTTCCAATAGACGCCGCCACACGGGACTTATGGCAAATGGTCCCTAAGGTGGAGGGAGCAGTTTCTACTTTAGCTAAGCGTACCACTATCCCAGTGGAGGATAGCTGTGCTTTTTCAGATCCAATGGATAAAAAATTAGAGGGTTACCTTAAGAAAATGTTTGTTCAACAAGGGTTTATATTGCAACCTCTTGCATGTATTGCGCCTGTCACGGCTGCAGCAGCATTTTGGTTTGAGTCTCTGGAAGAGACACTTCAATCATCCACACTAGATGACATCACACACAAACTTAAATTCCTTAAGTTAGCTAATTCATTTATTTCAGATGCCGTAGTACATTTAACTAAACTTGCGGCTAAAAATTCAGGATTCGCCATTCAGGCACGCAGAGCTCTGTGGCTAAAATCCTGGTCAGCTGATGTTACGTCTAAATCTAAATAGCTTAATATTCCTTTCAAAGGGCAGACCTTATTCGGGCCCGGCTTGAAAGAGATTATTGATGACATTACAGGAGGTAAAGGTCATGCCCTGCCTCAGGACAAGGCCAAAGCCAAGGCTAGACAGTCCAATTTTCGTTCCTTTCGTAATTTCAAAGCAGGAGCAGCATCAACTTCCTCTGCACCAAAACAGGAAGGAGCTGTTGCTCGCTACAGACAAGGCTGGAAACCTAACCAGTCCTGGAACAGGGGCAAACAGGCCAGAAAACCTGCTGCTGCCCCTAAGACAGCATGAATTGAGGGCCCCCGATCCGGGACCGGATCTAGTGGGGGGCAGACTTTCCCTCTTCGCCCAGGCTTGGGCAAGAGATGTTCAGGATCCCTGGGCGTTAGAGATCATATCTCAGGGATACCTTCTGGACTTCAAATCCTCTCCCCCAAGAGGGAGATTTCATCTGTCAAGGTTGTCAACAAACCTAACAAAGAAGGAAGCGTTTCTACGCTGCGTACAAGATCTTTTATTAATGGGAGTGATCCATCCAGTTCCGCGGTTGGAACAAGGACAAGGGTTTTACTCAAATTTGTTTGTAGTTCCCAAAAAAGAGGGAACCTTCAGGCCAATCTTGGATTTAAAGATCCTAAACAAATTCCTAAGAGTTCCATCGTTCAAGATGGAAACTATTCGAACAATTTTGCCCATGATCCAAGAGGGTCAGTACTTGACCACAGTGGATTTAAAGGATGCTTACCTTCACATACCGATTCACAGAAGTCATTACCGGTATCTAAGGTTTGCCTTTTTAGACAGGCATTACCAGTTTGTAGCTCTTCCATTCGGACTGGCTACGGCTCCAAGAATCTTCACAAAGGTTCTGGGCACTCTTCTGGCGGTACTAAGACCGCGAGGAATTTCAGTAGCTCCGTACTTAGACGACATACTGATACAAGCTTCAAGCTTTCAAACTGCCAAATCTCATACAGAGATAGTACTGGCATTTCTAAGGTCGCATGGATGGAAAGTGAACGAAGAGAAAAGTTCTCTCTTTCCACTCACAAGAGTTCCCTTCCTGGGGACTCTGATAGATTCTGTAGAAATGAAGATTTACCTGACAGAGGACAGGTTAACAAAACTTCAAAGTGCATGCCGTGTCCTTCATTCCATTCAAGAGACCAGAAATTCTCTTCTATGGTGGCTTTATCGGCCACATCTGTCCAGGGGAATGCCATTCAGCAGGCCAGACTGGTCAATTGTAACAACAGACGCCAGCCTACTAGGTTGGGGCGCTGTCTGGAATTCTCTGAAGGCTCAGGGACTATGGAATCAGGAGGAGAGTCTTCTTCCAATAAACATTCTGGAATTGAGAGCAGTCCTCAATGCTCTTCTGGCTTGGCCCCAGTGGAGAACTGGGAGGCGGATTTCTTAAGTCGTCAGACTTTTCATCCGGGGGAGTGGGAACTTCATCCAGAGGTCTTTGCCCAAATACTTCGACGTTGGGGCAAACCAGAGATAGATCTCATGGCGTCTCGACAGAACGCCAAGCTTCCGCGCTACGGGTCCAGATCCAGGGATCCGGGAGCGGTCCTGATAGATGCCTTGACAGCACCATGGACCTTCAGGATGGCTCATGTGTTTCCACCTTTCCCGATGCTTCCTCGATTGATTGCCAGAATCAAACAGGAGAAAGCATCAGTGATTCTAATAGCGCCTGCATGGCCACGCAGGACTTGGTATACAGATCTGGTGGACATGTCATTCTGTCCACCTTGGTCGTTACCTCTGAAACAGGACCTTCTGATTCAGGGTCCTTTCAAACATCAAAATCTAACTTCTCTGAAGCTGACTGCTTGGAAATTGAACGCTTGATCTTATCAAAGCGTGGTTTTTCTGAGTCAGTTATTGATACCTTAATACAGGCTAGGAAGCCTGTTACCAGAAAGATTTACCATAAAATATGGCGTAAATACCTATATTGGTGCGAATCCAAAGGTTACTCTTGGAGTAAGGTTAGGATTCCTAGGATATTGTCTTTTCTACAAGAAGGTTTAGAAAAGGGGTTATCCGCTAGTTCCTTAAAGGGACAGATCTCAGCTCTGTCCATTCTGTTACACAAGCGTCTGTCAGAAGTTCAAGACGTTCAGGCTTTTTGTCAGGCTTTGGCCAGGATTAAACCTGTGTTTAAAGCTGTGGCTCCACCATGGAGTTTAAACCTTGTTCTTAACGTTTTACAGGGTGTTCCGTTTGAACCCCTTCATTCCATTGATATAAAGTTGTTATCTTGGAAAGTTCTATTTTTAATGGCTATTTCCTCGGCTCGAAGAGTCTCTGAGTTATCAGCCTTACATTGTGATTCTCCTTATTTGATTTTTCACTCGGATAAGGTAGTTCTGCGTACTAAGCCTGGGTTCTTACCTAAGGTAGTCACTAACAGGAATATCAATCAGGAGATTGTTGTTCCATCCTTGTGCCCAAATCCTTCTTCGAGGAAGGAACGTCTTTTGCACAATCTGGATGTAGTTTGTGCCCTTAAATTTTATTTACAGGCAACTAAAGATTTTCGACAAACGTCTTCCCTGTTTGTCGTTTACTCTGGTCAGAGGAGAGGTCAAAAAGCTTCTGCTACCTCTCTCTCTTTTTGGCTTCGTAGCATAATTCGTTTAGCTTATGAGACTGCTGGACAGCAGCCTCCTGAAAGAATTACAGCTCATTCCACTAGAGCTGTGGCTTCCACTTGGGCCTTTAAGAATGAGGCCTCTGTTGAACAGATTTGCAAGGCTGCAACTTGGTCTTCGCTTCATACTTTTTCCAAATTTTACAAATTTGACACTTTTGCTTCCTCGGAGGCTATTTTTGGGAGAAAGGTTCTTCAGGCAGTGGTTCCTTCTGTATAAAGAGCCTGCCTATCCCTCCTGTCATCCGTGTACTTTTGCTTTGGTATTGGTATCCCACAAGTAATGATGACCCGTGGACTGATCACACTTAACAGAAGAAAACATAATTTATGCTTACCTGATAAATTCCTTTCTTCTGTAGTGTGATCAGTCCACGGCCCGCCCTGTTTTTTAAGGCAGGTAAATATTTTTTAAATTATACTCCAGTCACCACTACACCCTTGGCTTCTCCTTTCTCGTTGGTCCTTGGTCGAATGACTGGAGGTGACGTAGAGGGGAGGAGCTATATAGCAACTCTGCTGGGTGAATCCTCTTGCACTTCCTGTAGGGGAGCAGTTAATATCCCACAAGTAATGATGACCCGTGGACTGATCACACTACAGAAGAAAGGAATTTATCAGGTAAGCATAAATTATGTTTTTTTTAACCCCTAATCTGCCGAACCGGACAGCGCCACCCCTATAATAAATATATTAAACCCTAAACCGCCGCACTCCTGCATAGCAAACACTATTTAAATACTATTAACCCCTAATCTGCCGGCCCTAACATCGCCGACACCTACCTACATTTATTAAACCCTAATCTGCCGCCCCCAATGTCGCCGCCACTATAATAAAGTTATTAACCCCTAAACCTAAGTCTAACCCTAACCTCCCCTAACTTAAATCTAATTTAAATAAATCTAAATAAAATTACTACAATTCACTAAATTATTCCTATTTAAAACTAAATACTTACCTATAAAATAAACCATAAGCTAGCTACAATGTAACTATTAGTTATATTGTAGCTAGCTTATGGTTTATTTTATAGGTAAGTATTTAGTTTTAAATAGGAATAATTTAGTGAATTGTAGTAATTTTATTTAGGTTTATTTTTATTTTCCAGGCAACTTTGTATTTATTTTAACTAGGTAGAATAGTTGCTAAATAGTTATTAACTATTTAATAACTACCTATTTAAAATAAAGACAAATTTACCTGTAAAATAAAACCTAACCTAAGTTACAATTATACCTAACACTACACTACACTACAATTAAATTAATTACCTAAACTAAATACAATTAATTACAATTTAAAAAACATATCTAAAGTATGAACAAAAGCTAACACTAATTTAGTGGGGTTTTTTCTCTGTACTTTAGATCATTTTATTTATTTGTAATTAATTGTATTTAATTTAGTTAATTTATTTAATTATAGTGTAGTGTTAGGTGCTAGTGTAACTTAAGTTAGGTTTTATTTTACAGGTACATTTTTATTTATTTTAGCTAGGTAGTTAGTAAATAGTTAATAACTATTTAGTAACTATTCTACCTAGTTAAAATAAATACAAACTTGCCTGTACAATAAAAATAAACCTAAGCTAGCTACAATGTAACTATTAGTTATATTGTAGCTAGCTTAGGGTTTATAGGTAAGTATTTAGTTTTAAATAGGAATTATTTAGTTAATTGTAGTAATTATATTTAGATATATTGTAATTATATTTAAATTAGGGGGGATTAGGGTTAGACTTAGGTTTAGGGGTTAATAACTTTATTATAGTGGTGGCGACGTGGGCGGCAGATTAGGGGTTAATAAATGTAGTTAGGTTGCAGCGACATTGGTGGTAGCAGATTAGGGGTTAATAAATATAATGTAGGGTTCGGCGATGTTGGGGGCAGCAGATTAGGGGTTCATGACTATAATGTAGGTGACGGCGGTGTCCGGAGCGGCAGATTAGAGGTTAATAATATAATGCAGGTGTTTGCGATGTCAGGGGTGGCAGATTAGGGGATAATAAGTGTAAGATTAGGGGTGTTTAGGTTCATGTTAGGGTTTTAGGTGTAGACATAACTTTTATTTCCCCATAGGAATCAATGGGGCTGCGTTAGGAGCTTTACGCTGTTTTTTTACAGGGTTTTTTTTCAGCCGGATCTCCCCCATTGATTCGTATGGGGAAATCGTGCACAAGCACGTTTTACCTGCTCACCTCTAACGTAAACAGCGCTGGTATTGAGGTGAGATGTGGAGCTAAATTTTGCTCTTCGCTCACTTTTTTGCGGTTAACGCCGGGTTTATAAAAACCTGTAATACCAGCGTTGTCTGTAAGTGAGCAAAACTCGTAATCTAGGTGATTGTTTGTAAATAAATTCAGTGAGAAACCTAAAGTTTGTGAAAAAGTGAACATTTTTTTTTTATTTGATCGCATTTGGCGCTGTAACTTGCAAAAAAAAGCAAAGAACATGTAAACATTGGATATTTCTAACTTCAGGACAAAGTTTAGAAACTATTTAGCATGGTTGTTTTTTGGCGTGTGTAGATGTGTAACAGATTTTGGTGGTCAAAGTTAGAAAAAGTGTGTTTTTTCCATTTTTTTCCTCATATTTTATAATTTTTTTTATAGTAAATTATAAGATATGATGAAAATAATGGTATCTTTAGAAAATCCATTTAATGGCGAGAAAAACAGTATATAATGTGTGGGTACAGTAAATGAGTAAGAGGAAAATTACAGTTAAACACAAACACTGCAGAAATGTAAAAATAGCCTTGGTCCTAAACGGACAGAAAATGGAAAAGTGCTGTGGTCATTAAGGGGTTAAAGCCGGCTCCGGGTTCCAGGTGTCTGTCTGTTTGTTTGTTTTTGTCCTTGTCTTTGACTGGACATTTTGTGTTTCTGTATCCAGATCCCTTAGGACTTGTTCGGGTTGGACCAGTTCCCATTTCCGGGACAACTTCGGTTCCTACAAGCGGATTTTTCTCTCTTATCGGAGAATTGGCTGGGTCGACCGTAGTGGCCGAATGGTTCTTTATTCGGTACTTGATCTTTTGGGTCCATCTACAGCTTTACACTCCATACCTGCGTGCGGGTGAGCTGTTCTGTTTTTTGTTTCCCCCCTTTGGGGTGGACTTGACATTCCACAATATCCACCTGTTACTCAGAGGTCCTTTCTTCCTCTGTTTAGTGGGGGTGTCAGGTGAAGGGCTGGTTTTCTTGTGACATGCCATTACTGTAGTTCGGCAGAGGGTCCCCTTTTGGGGGTGTCCTTAGTCTTCGGGAAGGGAGCTGCGACTGGGTTCTGGAACCAGAGCTCTTTTTGGGAGGGCTGGATCCCCTCCCTTTTCCTTCCTGAAGGTCCTGGTGATTCTGGGAATTTTTTAATTCCTTTGTCTTTCGGACATTGCCAGTCACTTTGGTGCTGGGTCTGTTGCCTGGAGTGATCTGTCTGATCTGTTGAACTTTGACCATGTATCATAGATAGATCTTGTGAGCCTTCCTTAGAGGGGAGACTTCACAGTAAATCCCTCCTCAGCAGGTATTTTTCTCTGCTGGTTCTGTGTTCTTTCCTTCCTTTCCTGCTTTTCTTGAGTAGGTGTTGTTCTGCACTACTTTGGAGTTTTTCTTGCTGAAGACGAACCTGTGCAGTTTACTAGCTTGATGGCTAGGTTTGGTGCCTTGTGTTCTCTTAGATCACCTTTGCAGCAGAACACCTATGGGTTTTCGGAGGAACATATTCAGATATTCTGATGCTGTTTTTCACGGCTTCTGGGGACGGTTTGTCTTCGGTTGCTCTATCCTGGGTGCGAGTTAGCGCTCTGCGTTGGGGAGGCGTTTTACCTTTCTCCCTTTAGTTTTTCAGGGCTTTACTTAGGTCACTGGAATCCATGCAGATAGGGGTTTGGGATTTTCCTCCCTTGCTCTGCTAGGTCGGTAGGGTTTTTTGTCGGTTTTGACCCGTTTCATCCTTGTTTACTCGCTTGGAGTTCCCCTTGGGGTTTTTCTTCGAGATGCACTTGTCCTTTTGTGTTTCTGGGGGTCCTTTCGGACTGCCTTATCTGAGTCATTCATCTTCCCTTCAGGGATAATGTGGATGTTTCGCTTCCTTCTGGTCAGGGTTTATTTGTGGGCTGAGAGTCTGCAGGACTTTGTCTCCTCAGAGGCTTTTTGGGCTCGGTTGCGTCTAGTAATTCTGAACGGTCTCTAGCAAGGGCCTTGCTGGTTCTAACTGTTTGGCAGTTATTTGTGCTTTTTCTTTTTGTCCTTCTGCTCCTGGTGAAGCAGTTTTTTTGCCGAAGTTTGGGTGTTTTCAGGCTATAGTGCCCTCAGTTTAGGGTCCGCCTCCCGTTTTCTTCATTCAGTGTCCTCTACAACTTGGGTATTTGTTCCCACAAGTAATGAATGAAGCAGTGGACTCTCCTTCCATTAAGATGGAAAACAAAAAATATGCTTAACTGATAATTTAATTTCCATCTGTGGGAGGAGAGTCCACTGCTCCTGCCCGTTTCTCCGGTGGGCGGACCTAAATTTAATTTAATTTTATTCTTCTGGCACCATTTATACCCTGATATTTCTCCTACTGTTCCTTGTTCCCTTGGCAGAATGATTGGGGAATGAGGGAAGTGGGGGAGGTATTTAAGCCTTTGGCTGTGGTGTCTTAGCCTCTTCCTGGTGGCCAGGTTCTAAAGTAATGAATGAAGCAGTGGACTCTCCTCCCACTGATGGAAATGAAGCATAAGTTATGTTATATGTATGTGTATGTATATGTGTGTGTGTGTGTGTGTGTGTATATATATATATTTATACGATCTTAAAGAATAAGCGCACAAAGGATCTCCTCATAGTGTTATCTGTTTTTAATAAAACATTTAAATGAAAGAATACACCATACCCCCTTGTAGGTAGGTACTCACAAAGATGACCTCAATCAGTATGAGGTAAGAAATAGACGTAAAACCCCACAAAGGGTAAAATAGGAAATCCCACTAGGCAGTCTGTTGCACATCAAAGTACGGCCGATAGTATGCAAAATGAAAGGTGGCTGTGATGTCAGCGGTGGTGAGCAAAGTAACGTAAAATTATTAATAGTGGACTGTTTACAGTTATTGAACATTGCATACTATCGGACGTACTTTGATGTGCAACAGACCGCCTAGTGGGATTTCCTATTTTACCCTTTGAGGGGTTTTACATCTATTTCTTACCTCATACGGATTGAGGTCATCTTTGTGAGTACCCACCTACAAGGGGGTATGGTGTATTCTTTCATTTAACCTTTTAACGCTGTTATGCCGTTCTATTCTGTCATAATTACACTGGGCTTTAGAGCCGTTATGACGGAATAGAACGTCATAGCCAACTGCTGTCCTGAAGCCTACTGCGTGTCCTGGATTTGATTGCGGTCTGGAGGGTGTTCCTAGGGTTATAGGGACGCCCCCCCAGACCTGATCCAATAATTGAAATCTCGATCACACAATCGCGATCGTGTAATCATTGTTGATTAGTTAAACCCGTTTATTACTATTGATTAGTTACACCTTCGCCATAAGCCAAAGGTAGATAGAAAGCAGATTTAAAAAACAGGGAGATAGAACAGAATCATAGTGTAGTATGAAAACCACAGTTGTTCGTAGACACTTTAACCCCGGCAGGAAATGGTTAAATATTTTATTAAAAACAGATAAAACTATGAGGAGATAATTTTTTGCGCTTAATCTTTTAGATTGGATTTGTTTGTCTTTGATACTCCAGTGTTGGTACAGGAGGATTCACCTGTAGGCTGCCGTTTCTCCTTTGGTTTCCAAAGGACCGGAACATTGTTTTCCCAGATACTTTTTCTTTCTCTGTTGATATTGTGTATATATTTTACTGCACATATTGTCTTACATTGTATCATACTTTTAGCATTGCATTTTTATTTAGCATTGCATTTCCTATTTACATTTATAGTGTGCACAGTTTTTTTGAGTCTGTGTTTTAACATACAGTACTGAATTTTTCTTTCATATGTATGTGTGTATATGTATATATATATATATATATATATATATATATATATATATAAAAATATATATATATATATACACATACATACATATACAGACACACACATATATATATATGTGTGTGTGTATGTATGTATGTATATATATATATATATATATATATATATATATATATATATATATAGACACAAAGTGGAGTGCTTAGGCAGCGCTCTCAAGTATAAGATGTAATCACCATAAGCCAAAGGTAGATAGAAAGCAGATTTAAAAAACAGGGAGACAGAATAGCATAGTGTAGTATGAAAACCACTGAGTTTAAATAAATGTGAGATTATTAGTGCTCACCTGGTGGAACTTCATCAATATGAGGTATATAATAAGCTCTGTTGGGATATATATCACCACTGTGTTAAAGATGAAGTACTTAGTCTCCAATTAAGAACTAAGGAAACTATATTTATAGTCGTTTGTATAATTAAAAAGCAATTTAATATATCGTTAAAAAGCAAATATGGTTTAAAAATCACTAAAGTTCTCAGTTTGACAGAATCATTGAAACTGATTTAGCTCCAAAAAACAAATGACATAGCAGTAATATGTCTGATAATAACCAGTTCAGCCTCCACAACACTCATATGTTCGTGTGATAGATTGATCGAAGTAGGCAAAACACTGTTGTTTAAGTATACTATACAGATCCGTATTGAAGAGTCCCTGTGTATTTTAGTCTCTCATAGAGAAAGATTCAGGCAGTTCTGTTTTAGCTCCAGAGTGGGTTTCTGTGCTCCTGGACTGCAAAACCGGATACAAACACACACTCTCACCCACTCACACACACTCACTGGCCACTTCATTAGGTACACCTTGCTAGTACCGGGTTGGATGGATATATATATATATGTATATGTGTGTGTGTGTGTGTGTGTGTGTATATATATATATATATATATATATATATATATATATATAGATTTATATTTTATTTATATATATATATATATATATATATATTTTATATATATATATATATATATATTTTATATATATATATATATATATATATATACTGTGTATTGTTTGTAACACTCATGGTTTTGGTAGAAATTGTAAAGACTGTGGTTTTGTTCCACAGAAATGTGCATTTGTATTCATTATATGATCGTAACAATCCAGTTTTTTAGTAATTAAATCTCTGATATCTTAATTATGTTGGAGTTCTTAGACATCATGTGCACGTGCCTGCATGTTTTATATTGCACTGTTGCTTGTTGGGAAGTAGCAGTAGACATGGGTACAGCAGCTGAATGTCTCTAGTTATACCTACAATACATGCCAAAGTCTACAGTTCTAGTTGCTGTGTAGATCAATGAATGCACCAAACAGCAGTGAGTCAGCTGCTGGGTTAAATTGCTGCTGTCAAAATACTGCTACAGCTTAACAAGAAATGAATTGTGTGTGATATTAAATTGTAACTGAGACTTATAAGTTAACGCGAGGCTACAGTATAAACCGTACTACCTTATTGCATGCAGTACTACACAGGGAGGAACAAACTATTATGAGGTGCAAGTTGATGAGGATGGGAAGAGAGAGTGGGATGACATCTAATGTGGTTGTGAGAAATTAGTATATCAGTTTCTAGTTAATGAAGCAATCTCAGCTGTTATACATGAGTGTTGCTGGCCCCAAACCAAAATCAGCTTCTCTTTTGGATAATTTCCAGATAAAGCTGATAAGATATTCCCTGTAAAAACACATTTGTTGAAATCGGATATATAGCATGCAATTATATATAGGTGGTACTTATATAGCCTGTGGGTTGCCATGACTGGACTGTGCTGCTTATAGCTAGCAGTGACTCGGGGCTGCACTGGAGAACACTCAGGGCTTCAGCCCCTAGCAATGCTTCCCTTGGCAAACCCCCTGATTGTTTATACCAATAAAAAAGCAAGCAGTCTATGTATATACATATGTGTGTGCATGTATGTGTGTGTGTATGTATATGTACGTGTGTGTATGTGTTATATATATATATATATATATATATATATATATATACATACAATGTGTGTGTATATGTGTGTGTGTGTGTGTGTATATGTACGTGTGTGTATGTGTATGTATGTAATATATATATATATATATATATATACATACAATGTGTGTGTATATGTATGTGTGTTTATGTGTGTATGTATATTTCATATTCAGAACAAAAGCACTAACAATTTTGTAGCAAGCTGTAATTAGGAGAGGAAAAAAAGTTTCCTTCTCCCTATGGTGCTGCCAGCTGATAAACCTGTACTTTCTTGTTTGAAGAAATATTAACCCTGTTAGTGATTTCTATACTCTTGCTTGCAAATGACATTGCAGGTTTCTTGGATGCTCAGCAATGTTACAGCCCTGTCTGCCAGTCAAAGGGTGAACAAGAAAAAATACAGCAAACTATAACATCATGAAACTTCCAAACGGTTCTGATTTTATTATCATCTTTAGTGATGTAGCTTTCAGCTTATTAACATTCAGCATTTTGTAGTCTTTCTTCATTATTTCCTCATTGCTGCAATCAGTGTTGAAGTGCTGTGTAACATCAGGAGACCAGTCAAATTATGCATAATGAACGCTCCAAAATAAACACATGGAAAATTCACCTAAGTATAGATTTTCAGTCCCCCAGGTACCACAGTATTATAAGCTTGATTCTGTTAAAGGAACATGGAAGGCATTTTTGTTCTTCAAGGTTATATTTAAAAAAATATTTTTTATTTTTATTTTAATCAAGTTCATGTGATGAAACCTTGTTTTAATTAATATTTGATCTTTTCCAGGAATACTGTGGAAGTGCCAGCAAGTTAGCTCAGAAACTGCAGCTGAGCAAAATCATATTTGCTATTACTGCTAATTTAAGTTCAAACAATTTTATTCAAATATTTCTTCTACATAAAAGATTTAATAGTTTAATTTCTGCTCTTCCATTTTGCAAACTGTTTTTTTTCCAACCCTACTTTTTAATCCTTAAGGTTTTTTATTTCGTCTCATATTTCGAAGAGCCCATTAAACTGTGCACCATTCCTTTCAGTATGTGCAGGATTAGGAGGACATGTGAGTAATTGTTTCTGCCCCTATATCAGAACAGGCTTTTCTTCCTATATTTTCATTGTTACAAGGAAGGAAATAATTTTCAGACCAATTCTGAATCTGAAGACCCTGAACAAGTTTCTAAGAGTTCCTTCTTTCAAGGTAGAAACTATAATATCTATTCTCCATTTATTGCTCCATGGTCAGTTCATGACAACTGTAGACTACTTGAAGGATGCCTACTTACAGATTAGGTAAATGTGTCCAATAATTCCTCAACCCCGGATACACAAGTATGTTTTTTTGGGGGTAATCATAGATTTGGTCTTCATGACCAACGCAAGCTAAAGCTACAATCAACTTGCTAAAAGTTACAGTTCCTATCCCAGGCTTCTGTAGCCCAGTGTAGGGAGGTTGTGGGTCTGATGGTGGCAGCATCAGATGATATACTTTTTGCACAATTTCATCTACGTCTACTACAGCTGTGCATACTTTGTTAGTGGAATGGAGATCATATCAACCTGTCAGTTATTTCAGTTGAACCAGGTCATTAGACAATCTCTTTCTTGGTGGATATCCCCATTCAGGTATCTCAGATGATGTTTTTTTCTGCGTCTACCATGAGAAATAATTTCCACAGATGCCAGCTTGTCAGGGTGGGTTCAGTCTGGGGCCCTTGAGGAATGGTTACCTCAGGAGGTGAAGATTCTAATATTTGTCTTGGAACTCGAGCTGAACGCCAAAGGGGGTACGCAATGATTTGAGGAAGCCAGATTTGTCATCAATCTGCTAAAGAAAGCAGGAGATGCGGGCGGAGGGTCAGTGTTATGTTTACCAATAAATGGTATTTTATAAAATAATAATCTTCTTTGTAAACTTTACAGTTATTAAACTGTAAATTAATTTAAAGTTCCCCTGTTTTTTAGATTATTTTTTGATACTGGGCTTTAAATCAGTAAAGTTTACAAACACTATAAGTTTTTTTTTGTGTGTGTTTTCTCCAACATAGGTGTGTCCGGTCCACGGCGTCATCCTTGTGGGATATTCTCTTCCCCAACAGGAAATGGCAAAGAGCCCAGCAAAGCTGGTCACATGATCCCTCCTAGGCTCCGCCTTCCCCAGTCATTCTCTTTGCCGTTGTACAGGCAACATCTCCACGGAGATGGCTTAGAGTTTTTTAGTGTTTAACTGTAGTTTTTATTATTCAATCAAGAGTTTGTTATTTTAAAATAGTGCTGGTATGTACTATTTACTCTGAAACAGAAAAGAGATGAAGATTTCTGTTTGTAAGAGGAAAATGATTTTAGCAACCGTTACTAAAATCGATGGCTGTTTCCACACAGGACTGTTGAGAGGAATTAACTTCAGTTGGGGGAACAGTGAGCAGACTTTTGCTGCTTGAAGTATGACACATTCTAACAAGACGATGTAATGCTGGAAGCTGTCATTTTCCCTATGGGATCCGGTAAGCCATTTTTATTACAGAAAGAAAAAAAGGGCTTCACAAGGGCTTTTTAAGACTGTAGACATTTTCTGGGCTAAATCGATTTATATATAAACATATTTTATACTCCATAGCCTTGAGGAATTATTTTAATCTTGGGAATTTTGTAAAATAACCGGCAGGCACTGTATTGGACACCTTATTCTCTAGGGGCTTTCCCTAATCATAGGCAGAGTCTCATTTTCGCGCCTGTATTGCGCACTTGTTTTTGAGAAGCATGACATGCAGATGCATGTGTGAGGAGCTCTGATACATAGAAAAGACTTTCTGAAGGCGTCATTTGGTATCGTATTCCCCTAACGGCTCCGGTTCCGTTATTTTAAGGGTTTGAACAATTCCTTCATACTTTTCGCAATTGCAGTAATAAAGTGTGTTCAGTTTAAAATTTAAAGTGACAGTAACGGTTTATTTTAAAACGTTTTTTGTACTTTGTTATCAAGTTTTTGCCTGTTTAACATGTCTGAACTACCAGATAGACTGTGTTCTGAATGTGGGGAAGCCAAGGTTCCTTCTCATTTAAATAGATGTGATTTATGTGACACAAAATTTAGAGAAAATGATGCCCAAGATGATTCCTCAAGTGAGGGGAGTAAGCATGGTACTGCATCATCCCCTCCTTCGTCTACACCAGTCTTGCCCACACAGGAGGCCCCTAGTACATCTAGCGCGCCAATACTCCTTACTATGCAACAATTAACGGCTGTAATGGATAATTCTATCAAAAACATTTTAGCCAAAATGCCCACTTATCAGCGAAAGCGCGACTGCTCTGTTTTAGAAAATACTGAAGAGCATGAGGACGCTGATGATATTGGTTCTGAAGGGCCTCTACACCAGTCTGAGGGGGCCAGGGAGGTTTTGTCTGAGGGAGAAATTTCAGATTCAGGGAAAATTTCTCAACAAGCTGAACCTGATGTGATTACATTTAAATTTAAATTGGAACATCTCCGCGCTCTGCTTAAGGAGGTGTTATCCACTCTGGATGATTGTGAGAATTTGGTCATTCCAGAGAAACTATGTAAAATGGATGAGGTCCCGGGGCCCCCCGAAGCTTTTCCTATACCCAAGCGGGTGGCGGACATTGTAAATAAAGAATGGGAAAGGCCCGGTATACCTTTCGTCCCTCCCCCCATATTTAAAAAATTGTTTCCTATGGTCGACCCCAGAAAGGACTTATGGCAGGCAGTCCCCAAGGTCGAGGGGGCGGTTTCTACTCTAAACAAACGCACCACTATACCCATAGAAGATAGTTGTGCTTTCAAAGATCCTATGGATAAAAAATTAGGTTTGCTTAAAAAGATGTTTGTTCAGCAAGGTTACCTTCTACAACCAATTTCATGCATTGTTCCTGTCACTACAGCCGCGTGTTTCTGGTTCGATGAGCTAGAAAAGGCGCTCAATAATAATTCTTCTTCTTATGAGGAGATTATGGACAGAATTCGTGCTCTCAAATTGGCTAATTCTTTCACCCTAGACGCCACTTTGCAATTGGCTAGGTTAGCGGCGAAAAATTCTGGTTTTGCTATTGTGGCGCGCAGAGCGCTTTGGTTAAAATCTTGGTCAGCGGATGCGTCTTCCAAGAACAAATTGCTTAACATTCCTTTCAAGGGGAAAACGCTGTTTGGCCCTGACTTGAAAGAGATTATCTCTGATATCACTGGGGGCAAGGGCCACGCCCTTCCTCAGGATAGGTCTTTCAAGGCCAAAAATAAACCTAATTTTCGTCCCTTTCGCAGAAACGGACCAGCCCCAAGTGCTACGTCCTCTAAGCAAGAGGGTAATACTTCTCAAGCCAAGCCAGCCTGGAGACCAATGCAAGGCTGGAACAAAGGAAAGCAGGCCAAGAAACCTGCCACTGCTACCAAGACAGCATGAGATGTTGGCCCCCGATCCGGGACCGGATCTGGTGGGGGGCAGACTCTCTCTCTTCGCTCAGGCTTGGGCAAGAGATGTTCTGGATCCTTGGGCGCTAGAAATAGTCTCCCAAGGTTATCTTCTGGAATTCAAGGGGCTTCCCCCAAGGGGGAGGTTCCACAGGTCTCAATTGTCTTCAGACCACATAAAAAAACAGGCATTCTTACATTGTGTAGAAGACCTGTTAAAAATGGGAGTGATTCATCCTGTTCCATTAGGAGAACAAGGGATGGGGTTCTACTCCAATCTGTTCGTAGTTCCCAAAAAAGAGGGAACATTCGGACCAATCTTAGATCTCAAGATCCTAAACAAGTTTCTCAAGGTTCCATCGTTCAAAATGGAAACCATTCGAACAATTCTTCCTTCCATCCAGGAAGGTCAATTCATGACCACGGTGGATTTAAAGGATGCGTATCTACATATTCCTATCCACAAGGAACATCATCGGTTCCTAAGGTTCGCATTCCTGGACAAGCATTTCCAGTTTGTGGCACTTCCGTTCGGATTAGCCACTGCTCCAAGGATTTTCACAAAGGTACTAGGGTCCCTTCTAGCGGTGCTAAGACCAAGGGGCATTGCAGCAGTACCTTACTTGGACGACATTCTGATTCAAGCGTCGTCCCTTCCTCAAGCAAAGGCTCACACGGACATTGTCCTGGCCTTTCTCAGATCTCACGGATGGAAAGTGAACGTAGAAAAGAGTTCTCTATCTCCGTCAACAAGGGTTCCCTTCTTGGGAACAATAATAGACTCCTTAGAAATGAGGATTTTTCTGACAGAGGCCAGAAAATCAAAACTTCTAAACTCTTGTCAAATACTTCATTCTGTTCCTCTTCCTTCCATAGCGCAGTGCATGGAAGTAATAGGTTTGATGGTAGCGGCAATGGACATAGTTCCTTTTGCGCGCATTCATCTAAGACCATTACAACTGTGCATGCTCAGTCAGTGGAATGGGGACTATACAGACTTGTCTCCGACGATACAAGTAAATCAGAGGACCAGAGATTCACTCCGTTGGTGGCTGTCCCTGGACAACCTGTCACAGGGGATGAGCTTCCGCAGACCAGAGTGGGTCATTGTCACGACCGACGCCAGTCTGGTGGGCTGGGGCGCGGTCTGGGGACCCCTGAAAGCTCAGGGTCTTTGGTCTCGGGAAGAATCTCTTCTACCGATAAATATTCTGGAACTGAGAGCGATACTCAATGCTCTCAAGGCTTGGCCTCAGCTAGCAAAGGCCAAGTTCATACGGTTTCAATCAGACAACATGACGTACATCAACCATCAGGGGGGAACAAGGAGTTCCCTGGCGATGGAAGAAGTGACCAAAATCATTCAATGGGCGGAGACTCACTCCTGCCACTTGTCTGCAATCCACATCCCAGGAGTGGAAAATTGGGAAGCGGATTTTCTGAGTCGTCAGACATTTCATCCGGGGGAGTGGGAACTCCATCCGGAAATATTTGCCCAAATTACTCAATTGTGGGGCATTCCAGACATGGATCTGATGGCCTCTCGTCAGAACTTCAAGGTTCCTTGCTACGGGTCCCGATCCAGGGATCCCAAGGCAACTCTAGTAGATGCACTAGTAGCACCTTGGACCTTCAAACTAGCTTATGTATTCCCGCCGTTTCCTCTCATCCCCAGGCTGGTAGCCAGGATCAATCAGGAGAGGGCATCGGTGATCTTGATAGCTCCTGCGTGGCCACGCAGGACTTGGTATGCAGACCTGGTGAATATGTCATCGGCTCCACCATGGAAGCTACCTTTGAGACGAGACCTTCTTGTTCAAGGTCCGTTCGAACATCCGAATCTGGTCTCACTCCAACTGACTGCTTGGAGATTGAACGCTTGATCTTATCAAAGCGAGGGTTCTCAGATTCTGTCATTGATACTCTTGTTCAGGCCAGAAAGCCTGTAACTAGAAAAATTTACCACATAATGTGGAAAAAATATATCTGTTGGTGTGAATCTAAAGGATTCCCTTGGGACAAGGTAAAAATTCCTAAGATTCTATCCTTTCTTCAAGAAGGTTTGGAGAAAGGATTATCTGCAAGTTCCTTGAAGGGACAGATTTCTGCCTTGTCTGTGTTACTTCACAAAAAGCTGGCAGCTGTGCCAGATGTTCAAGCCTTTGTTCAGGCTCTGGTTAGAATCAAGCCTGTTTACAAACCTTTGACTCCTCCTTGGAGTCTCAATTTAGTTCTTTCAGTTCTTCAGGGGGTTCCGTTTGAACCCTTACATTCCGTTGATATTAAGTTATTATCTTGGAAAGTTTTGTTTTTGGTTGCAATTTCTTCTGCTAGAAGAGTTTCAGAATTATCTGCTCTGCAGTGTTCTCCTCCTTATCTGGTGTTCCATGCAGATAAGGTGGTTTTACGTACTAAACCTGGTTTTCTTCCGAAAGTTGTTTCTAACAAAAACATTAACCAGGAGATAGTCGTGCCTTCTTTGTGTCCGAATCCAGTTTCAAAGAAGGAACGTTTGTTGCACAATTTGGATGTTGTTCGTGCTCTAAAATTCTATTTAGATGCTACAAAGGATTTTAGACAAACATCTTCCTTGTTTGTTGTTTATTCTGGTAAAAGGAGAGGTCAAAAAGCAACTTCTACCTCTCTCTCTTTTTGGATTAAAAGCATCATCAGATTGGCTTATGAGACTGCCGGACGGCAGCCTCCTGAAAGAATCACAGCTCATTCCACTAGGGCTGTGGCTTCCACATGGGCCTTCAAGAACGAGGCTTCTGTTGATCAGATATGTAAGGCAGCGACTTGGTCTTCACTGCACACTTTAACTAAATTTTACAAGTTTGATACTT
Organism: Bombina bombina; assembly: GCF_027579735.1. Lineage (NCBI taxonomy): Eukaryota > Metazoa > Chordata > Amphibia > Anura > Bombinatoridae > Bombina > Bombina bombina. Next base: position 521,804,347 of record NC_069504.1, read on the forward strand.
TTGCTTCTTCTGAGGCTATTTTTGGGAGAAAGGTTTTGCAAGCCGTGGTGCCTTCCATTTAGGTGACCTGATTTGCTCCCTCCCTTCATCCGTGTCCTAAAGCTTTGGTATTGGTTCCCACAAGTAAGGATGACGCCGTGGACCGGACACACCTATGTTGGAGAAAACAGAATTTATGTTTACCTGATAAATTACTTTCTCCAACGGTGTGTCCGGTCCACGGCCCGCCCTGGTTTTTTAATCAGGTCTGATAATTTATTTTCTTTAACTACAGTCACCACGGTATCATATGGTTTCTCCTATGCAAATATTCCTCCTTTACGTCGGTCGAATGACTGGGGAAGGCGGAGCCTAGGAGGGATCATGTGACCAGCTTTGCTGGGCTCTTTGCCATTTCCTGTTGGGGAAGAGAATATCCCACAAGTAAGGATGACGCCGTGGACCGGACACACCGTTGGAGAAAGTAATTTATCAGGTAAACATAAATTCTGTTTTTTTTAAATTTTATTTATATATTTCTGTAGTGTTGGGTCCCTCCGCACCCTCCCACTGCTTGCCGCCATATTTGTTGTAGGCAGTTAGTCTGCCAGTAACAAATAACAATTTTTTCTTTTTTTGTTTTTAATTATGTTTTTTCCTGTACTGTAGCACCCCAAGTAATCCTCCACCTCCAAGAACCCTTTTTCTGTAGCGTAGAGTTCCCCTCCAGCATTATGTGTCATAGTCGTCATCGTGTGTCTGTAGGTAGGGAACCTGCCCCATTTCTCCCACCCACCTAGATGACCTCTCACCCAGCTGATCCTAGCCCTCCACCTATGGCAGTATCCGATACAGGCTTTGACATTGCCTTATCGGATCTGCCTTCATATGGTAGTGGACCACGACTAGTGCTCCCTTACCATATGAAAGCAGATGCCTTCTGCACGCGGCTGCAGTCTCGACTGTCTAAACTGACCGCAGGAACCTCTGCATGCTGTACAGTGTATGAGATAGTAACAGAGCTGGGCAAACTACTATGTGTCATAGTATCCTATGTCCATTTGGTGCAAGGGATTTAACACTCTAGACAGAATGATGTATTCAAAGACATGATTACCCTGAGAATGATATACAGAAGTGTTGTTTTTTTTTTTTTTTTAATTATAGCCTAGATTACAAGTGGAGCACAAAAATATTAGCGCTATTGAGCACCTACACCTCTCAAGTTAAATTTGTAGTGCCTCTATTCTTGCACTCATATTACAAGTTGAAAGTAAACTTTTTCACTCAAGTAACAGTCTCCGGCACGCTAATATCTTGAGGTTGGATGGTACGGCCACGCTAATTCCTGACTCCATATTGTCATTTATACACAATGCTTATCCCTTATTGGCTGTCATTATATAGACTTATTCAAATTATATCTTAAACCATAAGGAATTGTTTGGAGTGGTATTGTCGGTTTTTACATGCTCAGTTAAATATACCATGTTCATTATGAGATCTTTTTACTCCACCTTAAATCATCAACATAAATAAAAATAAACCATTTCAATGACAAATTGATTTTAATCTTGTGTAACCCCCACAAACTCACTCTCCTGTTCTGCCCCAGAAAATGATGCATTGGGATCAGCAAAGCAACAGCCATGGATGGTCAATCTCTTGTAGATGGATAAGCATGTGTGCAATTATTTCTTTAATGATTCATATTAAGCCTTCAATTTTAAGCAGCTTTCTAATTAACCCCTTTTAACTAATGTGCTTTATTCTTATGGTATACTTTGTTGTGAAGCATACCTAGGTAGGCTAAGGAGCTTTGAGCTAGCTGGTCATTGGGTGGCTGCACATATGTCTCTTGTGATTGGCTAGCTCCCAGTAGTGGATTGTTGCTCCTTCAATAAAGGATAACAGAATGTAGCAAAACTGAAAATTGTTAACTGGAAAGTCACTGGTTTTCAAACCTGTCCTCAGGCTTGCCTAACAGGCAAGTTTTTCAGGATTACTTTGGGTGAGAGCAGGGAAAATAAGCATGTTAACTAATCAGCTGATTATTTTACCTGTGCTCTAGTTCAGAAATCCTCAAAATCTGTCCTGTTGGGGATGTCTGTGGACAGGTTTGAAAACTAGTGCTCTATCTGAATCATGAATGAAACATTTTGGGTTTCATGTTTCTTTAAAGTCTGAGGGCCTGATGATCGAAAATTTGTCTGCAAGGAGAGGTCAGGTCTAAATGAATAGTGCAGTAGGAATTTTCTAAAGAAACAGGGTGCCACTGTCTTATAGAAAATAGGTTTATTTTTAGTATGAGCCATGTTTTACTCTCTGAAGTGCATTGATGTACTGACTTAGAATATCCAATCTAATGATTCCTTTTGTTTTATGTTACTCTGCATATTTTATTTGTAATAGTCATATAGCCAAAGATTGGTCACATTTTATTTGAATAAATACACCCCCCCCCCCCCCCATATTTGAGCATTTCAGAGTGTGGGTAAAGAGGTGATGTATTTGAGTCAGCATTAGTATCACTATTAAACATGACTGAAACTTCTGTTTGGTTTTCTAATGTTCCTTCGTATCTGTTAAAGGGACAGTTTACACCATTTTTCATATAACTGCACGTAATAGACACTACCATAAAGATTAAGATGCACAGATACTGATATAAAAATCCAGTATAAAACTGTTTAAAAACTTACTTAGAAGCTCTCAGTTTAGCTCTGTTGAAAAGGTAGCTGGAAAGCCAACTGTAAGTGGGAAATAAGACCCTCCCCCCCTCCCCCTTCTTTTGCATATGAAAAGACCCTTTACACAAACAGGAGCAAGCTGGAGTAGGTAAACGTCGGTATTCTCTTAAAACTTTGGGGCTTGGTTTGGAGTCTGAAAATCAGAGCAATGTTATTTAAAAATAAGCATTTAAAAAATTTAACTATACATTTAAAAAAACAAAAATAAAAACTTCATGGGCCATATAAATAGATCTACAAAACATTTATGCAAAAGAAAAAATGAGTGTATAATGTCCCTTTAAGTTGAATGTCTATATGCTACTTACCTCTATCAGTCACTTCCTCCCTGTTTATTAGTAACATAATTATCTTGTACGCAACTCCGCTTTACTCTATTCTGATTTATTTTCCTTTAGTATTTTTCTGCCTCCCCCTCAGCCACTCTTTATCTTTGCCTCCCGCACAGTCTCCTGCTGCCTCCCCCTCAGTACACTTGTTTCCTGTCTTACTTCTTACATCTAATTCCTCCCGTCTTGTATGTTGATCTCAGTCTGTTCAGCTCTCCCTTTCTTCCCTTAGTCTATTCTTTTTACTCCACACTATGCTTATTTCACTTCTATCAAACGCAGCCTCTGATGTCACCTGGTGGCTAATGATTTCTCAAATAATTGATTATTCTCACCCATTTTAAAATGATATAGACTGTAATATACTGTATAGTGTCATCCATGACAGCACTTAATTCATCATACAAAAGCCATCAAATACAAAACAAACTAGAAATTAAGGTGCAAATGTGTTCCATAACAGCTATGTTTTGGGGTCGTACCCCTTTCTTAATGGGATATGAAACCTACATTTTTTCTTTCATGATTCAGATAGAGCATGTGATTTTAAACAACTTTCTAATTTACTTATATTACATATATGTCTCATTGTATTGGCTCACTTAATGCATCAATTCATTTCTAGTCTAAATCACAGTAAATGGCAAAAGTCAAAGTTGTGCTGCTCTAGATGAGTATATAGTGGGGGAGCCAATCAGGAGCAGGTATACATGCATATGCCCCAATTACAAAAAAAAATCTGTAATTAAATGCCCAACCACACAGAATGTTATATTTGATATAAATTATTTTTGGGACCACGGAAATTCTCACCCTTATGGAATATGCACACAATCAACAAATCCCCCCCATGTTCCTATCAATGGACGCAGAAAAAGCTTTCGATAGATTGGACTGGCAGTTTTAAAAACATGTACTATACAAATTTGGCATAGGCAAGAAATTCACAGATTAAATCTTCACTGTATATAACAATCCCACTGCAAAAATCAGACTAAATTATTCTATCCCTGATACATTTACTATCTCTAATGGTACGAGGCAAGGATGTACCGTTTCACCCCTACTGTTTGTGATGGCAATGGAGACACTGTCCTCATCAGTTAGACACAACACTGATATATTGGGCTTTACAATTGGTCCTAGAGAACATAAAGTTACACTGTATGTTGACATCTATCTGACATTGACTAATCTTAACGGGTCAATTTCATCCCTCATTCAAACATTACATCTTTATGGGACCTTATATAAATTTCAGCATTAATATTAGCAAATCAGAATTACTAAGCATTAACCTCCCATCTCTTACCACAGAATCTATTCAATAACAGTTCCACTTTGCACCCAAAATAAAGCTATTAAATACTTATGGGTATACGTCTCACCAAACTTAGAGGACACAATTTCTTTAAACTACATCCTTGTCAGTATATAGCCGGGTTATAATACAATGTATTTAATCATTATTCTTTAAAACAAACCCCTAATAAAATGCATATACAAAACAATTAAAATCAATATTTTATTCCTAAATTCTTTATATTAGTTACAGTTATAAACACATTGAATTATATTTATAGAAGCCAAATTATGAATCAAACTATACAAGCTTAAACTGTTACAATATTCTATATAAAGATCATAAAAATATACTTTTACAAATTACCTTATTCACAATAATCTCCCAAATCAAAGTTGCATTAAAATACCACAATAAAGTACCAGAATCTTCTGTTATTAACCAATAACTCTAGTTCAATGTCCAATATGGATTACAAACTTACTATGCTTAGTTGAACAATTATAACAATATAATAAGATGCTTTAACAGCCAATTTCTCTGAGCTGAAATAAACTCTTTATAGCTACAATTAAGGCAAGTTCTAAAATATATATAGTTGCCAATAACTTAATGCACACCAGAGGGATTTACTTTATTATTATTATTATTATTATTATTATTATTATTATTATTATTATAATAAGCCTGCCTTAGAAATATGCAACACAAAGGATCTTTACCTAGCAAATAAATAAATTAATTACTTAGCATACAAAAGACTAGTTTTAAACTACACAGGATTATGGATATAAGCATAAATTACAAAGTGTGCTCCTTAAATTTACTAGCTGTAATCTAACTATAGCCTTAGATGTTATATATACTTAAAGGGACACTGTAACCAAAATTTTTCTTTTGCGATTCAGATTGAGCATGAAATTTTAAGCAACTTTCTAATTTACTCCTATTATAAAATTTTCTTCATTCTCTTGGTATCTTCATTTGAAATGCAAGAATGTAAATTTAGATGCCGGCCCATTTTTTGTGAAGAACCTGGGTTGTCCTTGCTGATTGGTGGATACATTCATCCACCAATAAAAAAGTGCTGTCCAGAGTACTGAACCCAAAAAAAATCTTAGACGCCTTCTTTTTCAAATAAAGATAGCAAGAGAACGAAGAAAAATTGATGATAGGAGTAAATTAGAAAGTTGCTTAAAATTGCATGCTCTTTCTGAATTACAAAAGAAAAAATTTGAGTTCAGTGTCCCTTTAACAGTTTCTTATACTTTACCCACATAAGCAAATGATTATTCAGTTTCCAGAATTTCTTGTGGGTCATCTATGGAGGGTTTACTCACAATGCGCAAAGGTATAGACCTCAAGAATTGGTCATCTTTCTTTGTTCAAGAAAGTGTCCCCAAAAATGGCAGAGAATATATTTGGCACCAAAGCCTATGTATGTTTCTCTCCAAAAGTTAATGCTTCTTTGAGTCTGTCTGTATCCTTCTGTGTGTGACACCCTTTATTTTAATTATTCCCACAAGATTTTGATAGGCCCTTACCGGTGCTTGTCTCTGATTCGCCATCGGATCTGAACATCTCATAGGTTATTTTGGGAAACGCCTCCCTAAGTAGCCAAATGCCTTTTGGTTATTATACCATTGTTGAACTATAGGTGGCAGTTTACCATCAATGCTGCTACAGTTTAATATAGATTCATATATATTTTTACAATGTATTATATTTTCTAGTATTAATAAGTCACATGTTCCATGTGTAATGGACCATGTCACACCACTCCTGAGCATTTCAAGACCAGATATGATACATTTTCATAATACAAAGTAATTCTTATACATTTAAAATATATGGGTATTTAAAAGGATTTTAATACTTTTCGCATGGATCCAATTAATATCTCAGCCATCATCTTAACATCACCTACATACCTTGAGATCAGCAATCATATGTGGTTTCATATTTATTACTATCCCATATAAATATTTCATATCTGCATATTTCTTGCTGAGTGTATAAAACACATGATACTATTTAAAGTACAAACCACATATGTACTTATTAGATGCCTGAAAAATATAAGAATATGTTATCCATTCAATTTATTACAAACCTGAAATGCATTTCTCAGATCCATGGAATTGTACATTTTTAAACCGTATTGAAAATGATCTCAGTTGTATTTTAAAATGAATTTAAGAGCTACAATGCAATATATGTTTCTGCTTGGCTCAGTACATTTGTGTATCTAACACCACAGGGGTAATCAGCTCTTGCTATTTTTCCCATTTGAGACGTATGTCTGAGCTTCATGTATTCAAACACAGCAGGGGTAATTAATTTTTGAATATGCTTAAGCCTTAAAAAGATTTTTCCCAGACCTAGCGACTGTTCTTTACAGGGGTCTGATAAGTTTATTACCCATCTTGGGCAGGAAATCAACTTTAAACAGAGCCATATAGTGAACATCTTGTTGAAATAGTTTGCCTTTTTCTAATTGAACCAAATGTTTATTCCTTTGTTCTCATTTGGATGTATTGTAATCGTGGAAAATGGGGGGTTGGGGCTGGTCTGCTATGAGACCAATTCAATTCAAAATGAAATATTAGATTCTATGATACATCTGTAGTTTATTTAATGTTACTCACAGATACCCTGACACCCTACTGAATAAAGACTATACAAAACACAGAGAAAACCTAGGGATCTAAGCCCCTCTCATGGTTCGGTAAAGTAAATGCAATCAAAATGGTCCTACTCCCAAAGATCTTATATCTTTATTAAACATTACCAATCCCCCTCCCAGACAGCATAATATTTAACCTACAAAAGACCAAGAATAGCCACAAATACCTAAAGAAAGAGGAGGCATCAGAGTCCCCAATTTGTTAAACTACAAATATGCCACCTTTCTCGTGAGAATCGTAGCTTGGTGCAAGCATGCATCAAATAAAGAATGGGTACTATTAGAACACTCACTTTAGCATTATGATAGATGCAGCTGCTGGATCCTATCATCCCAAAGATCTCTTTCAACCACAACTCCTATGACTACCAGGGAAACATTTAAAATATGGGACAAAATAATTAAAAAACACCCTACCATTTCCACCCCACACTCACCTTTGACCTAGCTAAGAAGTAATTCCTCATTCCCTCTCTACACCCTTCTTCCACCATCTTCCCTACCTATACAGGCCTCCCTACCATATTCCATCCTACATAGGCTGACCATATTTCCTTGAGACAAAAACGGGACATTGAGATGTCAAAAACGGGACAGGGTTAAAATTCTTTATTCATAGGGAAAAAAAGTAAGATTTTAACAAAAGTTATTTTATGACATGAATATAAACTATTGAGCCAACAATTATCCTTAGCTGAGTTGCCCAAAATCATTGTTACATGGTGGATAAACTGAGAAAAATGTGGAAATAGTTACTTGATAATGATAATTGTTATTTATAATGTCTGTACAACCAGCACTGCAGCAGCATAATAATAAGCATAATTAATGACAATTTAATTGATTGACAGGCACAGACACTGGTCTTACTTTGACCATGCACAATTCTTGCAGAACTTAGACATTTGATCTACTTGATCACTATGTTTGTATGTTCGCACTGTGACACAAGAAGATGGTAAGAATTATCTCTCTGGTGATGGTCAGCCACTAATTCGGGTGATGGCAGAGGCAGATGATCATCACATCAGATGATGACAGATCTAGTCCGACTCCTGTCCTTACTAGGCACTAGCTAGTAGTTCTAACTTCCCTCTCGTGACCAGTCTCTCTCCTCAGTTCAATCTGACAGCTCACGACTGAGTACTGACCTGCTGTCACTTGCTTTCAATGATCACGCCCCTAATTTTGAGTGCGGGCGGCACAGACGCGGTGCTGTGGATCATGTGGGCATGGCCACCCAACTCAAACCCTGCAGTTAAAAAAAAACTACCCTTCCTGCCGGCAGGGAGTTTAAAAATTGTTAGTAAGTGGTATGTGTGCTAAAAAATTACACTTGTGCTGGTCGCACAGTCTAATAACCCTCAAAACGGGACAAAATGAATATTATTAAAGAAACGACGGGACAGGGGAAGAAACATAAAATAACGGTACTGTCCCTTTCAAAACGGGACATATGGTCAGCCTAATCCTACATCAAGATGACAATCATAAAACTCATGCTGATATCATAACCATAAATTCCAAAACTGGTACACATATATGCAACTATCAAACTACTTCTTAACCCATCCCACTAGACCCCAACTAACGCGCCCTATGAGAAGTTTTGAATCCCTATGCTTCTATCCTAACCCCAATAAAGGAATACTATCAATAACCCACAAACTAATACTACAATTACTTTATGCAACACCCCCTACATACGTCTATAAATGGGGAAAACTAAACCAATGACTCACTCACCCATAAAGAATGGGACAACATTTTCAAACAAATGATTAAATCATCACCTTCCATCTCGATACTTGAAATTAATCTAAAACTTAGCAGGTGATATTGCACCCCAGCATGCCTACACTTACTGTTCCCCACCACAACAGCAGAATGCACATTTGGTGAACATGCCCAATGGCTAAAACATACTGGATTACAAAAGATGGCAATTGCCCTAAACACAGAACTTCCATTTAATCTATGGTTTCTCCTATTTAACAGTCTCCCAAAGATCACATGTAAACTGAGAATAGCACTACTTACCATCATGCTCAATTCAGCAAAAAAATTAATCCCACTAAACTGGAAAAAAAACAGATCTTCCATCAATACCAATATGGAAATCTACTGTATCAAAAGCACTTCAATTAGAAAAACACCAATATACACACACTAAGCGTATAGAGGAGATTACCACTCTATATGCTTCCTATGGGAAGAATACCTGAATAAATAAACCCGACCAAAACATATTATACACCCTAGAACTATCATAACTCATTATGATACCATAACTCATTACCCTTTTAATTATGCAAAAGACACAAACACTCCCACCCGAAAATCTGTTGATTAAAATTGCTGCAAACCATATAATCTAGGATCCCACCCCAATTACTAAATACTAATATGACAAACTGTATGCAGAATTTCATTACTGTAACCTGTATGCCAACTGACAATGTTACCTATTTGTTACTCTGTTATTCTTTATTATCATTGTAAACCATCAACGTATTGCAAATTAAAGTTTTAAAATAAAAAAAATAAAAATATATTTTGGGGGAAAATTGCCTTTTGGAATTTCACTAATTTGTAATGTTTGATTGGGAACCTAAACATAGTTTTCATCTTACCCGCTGTCAGAAAATTACAATTTGTATCACCCAGCCATTTTTCTTTAAAAAGCAGTAATGTTAAGCTTAGGAGCTGGCCCATTTTAGGTTCAGCACCATGGATAGTGCTTGCTTATTGGTGGCTATATTTAGCAAACCAATAAGCAAGCATAACCCAGGTACTAAACCAAAAATGGGCCCGCTATTAAGCTTTACATTTCTGCTTTTTAAATAAAGATAGCAATAAAACAAAAAAAATGAAAAGGAGTAAATTCGAAAGTTGCTTAAAATTGCTTGCTCTTCTTGAATCATGAAAGAAAAAAAAATGGGTTTAGTGTCCATTTTAAGATACTGTTGCCAGCAAATGAAAATGCCCAATACAACGTGTTTCTTGGCCTGCTGGATACTTTGTCAGTTTCATCTGGGTGTGTACCTTTTAACAAAAAAAGTGAAAATATGAAATCCTGCTATGTTTTATTCCAGAATAAAGGGAGCCCATTATACCTCACTGAATGCTTTTTCTGCGTCTATAGGTAGAAGCGCTGAAGGAATCTAATAGCAGTAGGGTATATTTTATAATACTTAAAGTTCCTCAAACAATATTCAGGTTTTTCTGTTTAAAAAAAAATAAAAAATTGGTTGGCAGTTTGCGCAATGTAGCGTACTGTTGCCAGGTTTGGTAATTACTATAATTTGGGTAGTTTGAATCCTGAGGAATATAAAACTGAATAGGTTGGTGATATGAGAGAATAATAATGGACTTTGCTGTAATACGTTAGAAGATTTGTGCAAAGTTGTATTCTTCAATCGGTTGGTGGTTCAGAATTTGGCTGCAATATACAAATAAATGCTGATGATTATGTTAAATGAAATGTCAATTTGTTTTTGCTGATGTTAGATGACCTTTGATTCATGTGTGGGTTGTTTTGTGCTTAGCACATTCTATACATCTTCCCTATATTGAGATAAAGTAATATAAAATCAAACTAAATATTGTCCCTCACAAAGAACTCGAGAAGGGGACTTACCACATACATGTGTATATTTCATCATTAACTGTAAGAGTGTAAGCCCGGGTGCAGCATATTACTGCAAAATGGAACTATACAGATCAGGAAAGTGCTGCGGTGCAGAAGCTAATGCTTTTGTAATACCATGTACAAAGAAAATCTAGACTAGAGAAATCACACAGCAGGTAATAGGGTGTCATTTATAAAGATGAGAAGATTCTCTTAGGAAGATGTCAAGGTCATAAAGAAAAGATGAGAAGTTTCAAAGCTTCATCTTTGTAATTTTGATTATTAAAGGAACACAGTCACCTCTAAAAGATGTTGGGCTAATTTAAATGCCATCTTAAAGGATACTGCACTTTAAAAAATATATATATATATATTTTAACCCCTTAGCTACCAGGGAGAGTTTACATTTTAGAGCTATGTATTATTGTTCTCTCTCTCCCTCTCCCCTGTGTGCACATTTCTTTCTTTCCTTCATTTACAAGATGGATTATTAGCACTACTAAAAGTCTACTACTTAGGTTTATTTTGCATATTCATATACCTTTTTTTTTTTTTTTTAAATGTTATATCTATTTTGTTATGTCAGGCTTGTGCATGCTTGTTCCTATCCATCAATACACCCATGACAATTATCTCTGATACCCAATAGAAATGTACATTGCAGAATGTTTTGCTTTGTTTTTTTCCCACTGGAAGATGAACCAAACTGTGCGACTCTTTGCCAGAAGGGTTAGTCGCTGCCAATACCGTAGATCACTTGACAGGATTTTTATTATAAGTGCTGAAGAAAAGAGGATTTGTAAAGGTTGAACCTGAAGGATTTTTGTCTTCTTTAAACCTCGACTACGCTGCTACTATACTTACATGTGCATTGTGAGTTGTTTTGTACTATGGCTGAGAAGCTAAAGAAACACCACCTCAATATATACAATTTCTTATGTCATTTAGTCACTATTTCAATTTCAGAACACAGCTTATTAGTAGGTATCATTTTCATAATACTTTTGTTACAGGCAGGGAATATACTCATTTCTGATTATTTTATTAGAAAAAACCCCATTGGTGAAAAAGTTTTGGATCTTAGAATTTCCGGATTTGGAAATTTGTATGTCTGTGTTCCTGTGTGTGTATGTATGTATGTGTGTGTGTATATATATATATATATATATATATATATATATACAAATATCCAGACAGGTGCACTCACTGTGACATAAGACATCCGCCGGGGTGCTGCGTTGAAAACATATAGCAATATCCGTTCAACCCCTCAAGGTAGAAAAACGCTTCACTCTCCGGTCTCTTTCAAAATCCTTTATTGAGTATCCAGCATCAAATGACAAAATTCCCAAACGTTTCGATACCAATTGGTATCTTTTTCAATGGGTAATCAGAACATATCTATCCCAAAAGAAGATTCCTAATACTAACCACAAACTACTCACCTATATACACCTGTAAAGCCTCTCTGTCACTTCCGGTACATCAGAAAACCGCCCCACCATGCGCATGCGTCCAGGAGTTAGCCAACCGCATGGCTAATTTGCATATTCAATAACGTAATGACGTTTGCGTTCCAACCACGCATAGTTACTCCTTACTGTTTTAGCAGCTAATGCGCATGCCCAGGTGGCTGAAGTTCTAATGATACCGGACTAACTCTTACAAGTATAACTACTATAAAGTGTAAAAAAAACTATCTATACCAAGTTAAAATCTATAATATGACTACCTGAGTTCTCAGAACAGACTTTATTCCTTATATTTATAGAATATTAAGTAAGATACTTAGCATTTTTATATACAGCTTGCTAAGCTAATCACAGCCCCCTTAATTATCTTATCCACAATCTCCAAACCGTCTATTATCTAATTAAAGTATGTTATACTATAATTATCAATATAACTTATAGCTTCTATGCCAATTGGAGTGCAGTGAGAGACTTAGTTGTGGCTACCGCAATACACTAAACACCATATCTTCAGAGACTTTGTGAACCCATATATTCTGGACCAGTCCATCTTCCTGGGTGTTGATGACCTAGACCGATAAATCATGGACATTTCACTTAAAGGAAGACACCAAAGTCCATCTGTACATTCAGACCCTTGGGAGCCACTGTGTCTAAACGATAAATCCAGGAGGTCTCAACTTGGAGTAGTTTCGTGTTCCTATCTCCACCCCTTCGTAAGGGGGGCACATGATCAATCAACATAGTCCTTAAACTTGCCGCTGTGTGCCCAGCTTGAAGGAAATGTCTGGCGACCGGTTGATCAGATGTTTTCTTGTCAATCGCTTGTCTAATCGCATGGCGATGATTGGCCATTCTATCTCGAAATGTAGTAGAGGTCTTCCCCACATAGACAAGCGAACATGGACACATTAGTATGTATACAACATACGTACTCATACATGACAATCTGTGTAGAATCTTGTATTTTCTCCCAGTGTGTGGGTGGTGAAAGAACATCCCTGTTAACATACTATTGCACGTAGTGCAGTCCCCACATCTATAGCAGCCAACTTTTTTCTTGCTGTCCAGCCAAGTACCTTTTTCATAGCACTTCACAGGGTCATTATGGACAAGTAAATCCTTCAAATTGGGTGCTCTCTTATAAGCCATCCGTGGGGCTGATGTGTGCAGGAATGGTAGTGATTTGTCAGTATTGATAATGTCCCAGTTCTTCTTGACCGATTCAGACAATATCTTGGACACGGGGTTGAACGTGGTAACAAAGTTAATGATATCGCTATTGTTTTCTACTTTATCAGTAGGATCATGTGGTTGTAGCAGAGATATTTGATCATCCCCGGCCAGGTTGGTTTGCACCTGTGTTATCAGTTTTCTTGCATATCCTCGTTGCTCCAATTTCTTAATCATTTCATCCTCCTGTACTCTTCTAGTCTCTCTTAGTGTGTTGTTGCGGGCCACCCGCGTGAGTTGAGAGGATACCACACTCTTTTTTTGATGTTCAGGGTGAAAACTTGTGGATAGCAACAATGAATTTCTATCCGTCGGTTTTGAATATAAGGAGGTAGAAAATTTGTAACAATCATCTTCTGTATAAACAGATATGTTTAGATCTAGGAATGGTATGCTCACCCTGTTATGGGCCACTTTAAATCGAATAGTTGACTCAAGCTGATTTAAGCTGTCAACCCACTGTTCTAGGGATTCCTCTGACCCTCTCCATACCAAAAACACATCGTCAATATACCTGACGTACAGTTTAATTTTATCAATTGTGCGAATGTGCATGACCATAGTCTCATACCAAGACATATACAGATTGGCGTATGCGGGAGCCATATTTGAACCCATTGCAGTTCCTGATATTTGTAAGAAGAATTCCTTCTCAAATTTGAAAAAGTTTTTTTCCAGACAAAACCTCAATAATTCCAATAGGAACTCAATGGGTGGTCCCGCATACGCCAATGACTCACTTAAAATGGATCTGACCGCCTGTACACCACCATCATGCGGGATGACAGTGTACAAGCTGTCAACATCCATTGTAACAAGTAGGTCATCTGGGCCAAGTTCATTCCAGGCAAGTAACCTCCGAATGAGTGAGGGAGAATCCAGTATAAAGGAATATGACTCCTTTACAACTGGCTGTAGGTAATGATCTATAAAAATGGCCACATTAGAACACAAAGAATCCCTGGCAGACACAATAGGTCTGCCAGGCGGTTTAATCAGAGTCTTGTGTACTTTGGGCAATAGGTATAGTACCGGAATAACCGGAAATGCAGTAGTCATATATTCAAATTCATTTTCATCAATCATACCTGATTCTAGCCCATATTTCAATATAAGATCCAATTCCTTCTTAAATGTATTTATTGGATTTCCTCTTAGTTTACAATAGATGCGATTATCAGTCAGCTGTCTATAGGCTTCCTCTCTATAGTCAACATAATTTTGAACCACTATAGAGCCTCCTTTATCCGCCGCATGAATAATGATCGTGGTGTCATTTTTTAAACTCTTTAGAGCCTCCTTTTCCCCTTTAGTGAGGTTAGGGAACAAATTTTCTACTTTTGCTCGTTCACACGTATCATTAATCATGCGTGAAAAACTACGGATAGAAGGGTTTAAGTTGATTGGATCAAACTTGCTCTGACTTTTGAACTTGTTGACACTCTCTTGTTCACTATTTTTAAAAAAATCCTTAATCCTAAGCTGTCTCTGTAATTTGTAGGTTTCAACATTCATTTTGAATTTGTCTATAGCTGGAGTGGGGACAAAGGACAGGCCCTTATTTAGCAAACTTTTCTCATCTAAACTTAGAGCTCTATCACTTAAATTGTAGATAATATCTACTTTTTCTTGCCTGTTTTTTTCTTTGAATCCTCCCCTCCTCGTGTGCGGTCTTGCTCGTTTTGCTTTACTGGAAGCGGAGGTTTTTTGGAGGATCTGGTGCTCACCCCACCTAAAGGGTGACCAGCATTAACATTTGGGTTGGACTCATCATTATCTGGCCCAGATGAATCGCCTCCACTACTGTCAACAGTGTCCGCAATGTTTCTATTATTAAAGCGTCTCCTTCGTCTAAATTGTGGTCTATTGTCCTCCTTCCCATAGAGCCACCTATACACTCTTCTCTCCCTGTAATCAGTCTCTACAGTCATTAATTTGTTGTTCTTAAAGGTTAACAAATCGTTTTTATATTTGTTAACTTGTCCCTGTAATTTGTTAATCCAATCTTCCCCTGTATCTTCCGTTAGGATCTGGTAGCTCGTCTCTTTAACCTCATTGATTTCCACTCTAATTAGATGTAATAATCTATTGGATTCCTCAATTACCAATAAAATGAGGTCATATGAGCACTTGTTTAAGATTGAGCACCACTTCCTACAGAATTCAGGGTTAGCCCTACCTATCGTGGGTGTATTCTTAATACGAAAACCCCTTGGTATATTTTTATTGCGATGGTAATTGGACAAGTACACAGTATGTAGATGGTGATCTACCTCTCTTTTCTGTAAATTCAACAATTTATGATAAACATCAAGAGGTGTCTCCCCTCTCAACTCACGCAAGTCTGTACTTGCAAGGATGCGCTCTGCATCTGCTTCTGTAAATATAAAGGATTCCCTATTGACAGTGTCATCACCAATATTAGGAGTGTCAATAGCAGCGGATCCACTCACTTCCATGTCGGTTGATAAAATAATTGTATCCACTTATAGGTTCAGCCTGTCCTTAATAGGTTAACCGGTCTATTGAAAAACCCAGGTAGTATTCACAACACCATGTGATTTAAAAACAAACACAGCAGTAAACTTAAAGTCAGTATAACTGCAAGTGAAGAAATGGCACTTCACAGGGATACCTGTGACTATGATTACTACTATCAACTATATTACTACTTATGCTTAAGGTATCCCTGTGAAGTGCCATTTCTTCACTTGCAGTTATACTGACTTTAAGTTTACTGCTGTGTTTGTTTTTAAATCACATGGTGTTGTGAATACTACCTGGGTTTTTCAATAGACCGGTTAACCTATTAAGGACAGGCTGAACCTATAAGTGGATACAATTATTTTATCAACCGACATGGAAGTGAGTGGATCCGCTGCTATTGACACTCCTAATATTGGTGATGACACTGTCAATAGGGAATCCTTTATATTTACAGAAGCAGATGCAGAGCGCATCCTTGCAAGTACAGACTTGCGTGAGTTGAGAGGGGAGACACCTCTTGATGTTTATCATAAATTGTTGAATTTACAGAAAAGAGAGGTAGATCACCATCTACATACTGTGTACTTGTCCAATTACCATCGCAATAAAAATATACCAAGGGGTTTTCGTATTAAGAATACACCCACGATAGGTAGGGCTAACCCTGAATTCTGTAGGAAGTGGTGCTCAATCTTAAACAAGTGCTCATATGACCTCATTTTATTGGTAATTGAGGAATCCAATAGATTATTACATCTAATTAGAGTGGAAATCAATGAGGTTAAAGAGACGAGCTACCAGATCCTAACGGAAGATACAGGGGAAGATTGGATTAACAAATTACAGGGACAAGTTAACAAATATAAAAACGATTTGTTAACCTTTAAGAACAACAAATTAATGACTGTAGAGACTGATTACAGGGAGAGAAGAGTGTATAGGTGGCTCTATGGGAAGGAGGACAATAGACCACAATTTAGACGAAGGAGACGCTTTAATAATAGAAACATTGCGGACACTGTTGACAGTAGTGGAGGCGATTCATCTGGGCCAGATAATGATGAGTCCAACCCAAATGTTAATGCTGGTCACCCTTTAGGTGGGGTGAGCACCAGATCCTCCAAAAAACCTCCGCTTCCAGTAAAGCAAAACGAGCAAGACCGCACACGAGGAGGGGAGGATTCAAAGAAAAAAACAGGCAAGAAAAAGTAGATATTATCTACAATTTAAGTGATAGAGCTCTAAGTTTAGATGAGAAAAGTTTGCTAAATAAGGGCCTGTCCTTTGTCCCCACTCCAGCTATAGACAAATTCAAAATGAATGTTGAAACCTACAAATTACAGAGACAGCTTAGGATTAAGGATTTTTTTAAAAATAGTGAACAAGAGAGTGTCAACAAGTTCAAAAGTCAGAGCAAGTTTGATCCAATCAACTTAAACCCTTCTATCCGTAGTTTTTCACGCATGATTAATGATACGTGTGAACGAGCAAAAGTAGAAAATTTGTTCCCTAACCTCACTAAAGGGGAAAAGGAGGCTCTAAAGAGTTTAAAAAATGACACCACGATCATTATTCATGCGGCGGATAAAGGAGGCTCTATAGTGGTTCAAAATTATGTTGACTATAGAGAGGAAGCCTATAGACAGCTGACTGATAATCGCATCTATTGTAAACTAAGAGGAAATCCAATAAATACATTTAAGAAGGAATTGGATCTTATATTGAAATATGGGCTAGAATCAGGTATGATTGATGAAAATGAATTTGAATATATGACTACTGCATTTCCGGTTATTCCGGTACTATACCTATTGCCCAAAGTACACAAGACTCTGATTAAACCGCCTGGCAGACCTATTGTGTCTGCCAGGGATTCTTTGTGTTCTAATGTGGCCATTTTTATAGATCATTACCTACAGCCAGTTGTAAAGGAGTCATATTCCTTTATACTGGATTCTCCCTCACTCATTCGGAGGTTACTTGCCTGGAATGAACTTGGCCCAGATGACCTACTTGTTACAATGGATGTTGACAGCTTGTACACTGTCATCCCGCATGATGGTGGTGTACAGGCGGTCAGATCCATTTTAAGTGAGTCATTGGCGTATGCGGGACCACCCATTGAGTTCCTATTGGAATTATTGAGGTTTTGTCTGGAAAAAAACTTTTTCAAATTTGAGAAGGAATTCTTCTTACAAATATCAGGAACTGCAATGGGTTCAAATATGGCTCCCGCATACGCCAATCTGTATATGTCTTGGTATGAGACTATGGTCATGCACATTCGCACAATTGATAAAATTAAACTGTACGTCAGGTATATTGACGATGTGTTTTTGGTATGGAGAGGGTCAGAGGAATCCCTAGAACAGTGGGTTGACAGCTTAAATCAGCTTGAGTCAACTATTCGATTTAAAGTGGCCCATAACAGGGTGAGCATACCATTCCTAGATCTAAACATATCTGTTTATACAGAAGATGATTGTTACAAATTTTCTACCTCCTTATATTCAAAACCGACGGATAGAAATTCATTGTTGCTATCCACAAGTTTTCACCCTGAACATCAAAAAAAGAGTGTGGTATCCTCTCAACTCACGCGGGTGGCCCGCAACAACACACTAAGAGAGACTAGAAGAGTACAGGAGGATGAAATGATTAAGAAATTGGAGCAACGAGGATATGCAAGAAAACTGATAACACAGGTGCAAACCAACCTGGCCGGGGATGATCAAATATCTCTGCTACAACCACATGATCCTACTGATAAAGTAGAAAACAATAGCGATATCATTAACTTTGTTACCACGTTCAACCCCGTGTCCAAGATATTGTCTGAATCGGTCAAGAAGAACTGGGACATTATCAATACTGACAAATCACTACCATTCCTGCACACATCAGCCCCACGGATGGCTTATAAGAGAGCACCCAATTTGAAGGATTTACTTGTCCATAATGACCCTGTGAAGTGCTATGAAAAAGGTACTTGGCTGGACAGCAAGAAAAAAGTTGGCTGCTATAGATGTGGGGACTGCACTACGTGCAATAGTATGTTAACAGGGATGTTCTTTCACCACCCACACACTGGGAGAAAATACAAGATTCTACACAGATTGTCATGTATGAGTACGTATGTTGTATACATACTAATGTGTCCATGTTCGCTTGTCTATGTGGGGAAGACCTCTACTACATTTCGAGATAGAATGGCCAATCATCGCCATGCGATTAGACAAGCGATTGACAAGAAAACATCTGATCAACCGGTCGCCAGACATTTCCTTCAAGCTGGGCACACAGCGGCAAGTTTAAGGACTATGTTGATTGATCATGTGCCCCCCTTACGAAGGGGTGGAGATAGGAACACGAAACTACTCCAAGTTGAGACCTCCTGGATTTATCGTTTAGACACAGTGGCTCCCAAGGGTCTGAATGTACAGATGGACTTTGGTGTCTTCCTTTAAGTGAAATGTCCATGATTTATCGGTCTAGGTCATCAACACCCAGGAAGATGGACTGGTCCAGAATATATGGGTTCACAAAGTCTCTGAAGATATGGTGTTTAGTGTATTGCGGTAGCCACAACTAAGTCTCTCACTGCACTCCAATTGGCATAGAAGCTATAAGTTATATTGATAATTATAGTATAACATACTTTAATTAGATAATAGACGGTTTGGAGATTGTGGATAAGATAATTAAGGGGGCTGTGATTAGCTTAGCAAGCTGTATATAAAAATGCTAAGTATCTTACTTAATATTCTATAAATATAAGGAATAAAGTCTGTTCTGAGAACTCAGGTAGTCATATTATAGATTTTAACTTGGTATAGATAGTTTTTTTTTTTACACTTTATAGTAGTTATACTTGTAAGAGTTAGTCCGGTATCATTAGAACTTCAGCCACCTGGGCATGCGCATTAGCTGCTAAAACAGTAAGGAGTAACTATGCGTGGTTGGAACGCAAACGTCATTACGTTATTGAATATGCAAATTAGCCATGCGGTTGGCTAACTCCTGGACGCATGCGCATGGTGGGGCGGTTTTCTGATGTACCGGAAGTGACAGAGAGGCTTTACAGGTGTATATAGGTGAGTAGTTTGTGGTTAGTATTAGGAATCTTCTTTTGGGATAGATATGTTCTGATTACCCATTGAAAAAGATACCAATTGGTATCGAAACGTTTGGGAATTTTGTCATTTGATGCTGGATACTCAATAAAGGATTTTGAAAGAGACCGGAGAGTGAAGCGTTTTTCTACCTTGAGGGGTTGAACGGATATTGCTATATATATATATATATATATATATATATATATATATATATATATATATATATATATATATATATTCTATATATATCTATATATATATATATATATATATATATATATATATATATATATATATATATATATATATATATATATATATATATATATCTATATCAAAGTCCTGTGTAGGAATGCACACCATATATTTAGTAGCAGCTGCCAGGATGCAATGTCAAAACAGTATGTACTATGCAAAAAAGGCAGCACTCACTGGTCATTTGTAAGTAAAATTTAGCTTTTAATAACACAAAAAGTTAAAATCTTGGGAAAAACATGACGTTTCGATGCCTAAACTGGCATCTTTTTCAAATGTCCCAAGCTATGTGGTGTTCCCCATGAGAACATGGGGAACACCACATAGCTGGTATGACCACTTTGGATTTACCTTTTGGGACATTTGAAAAAGATGCCAGTTAGGCATCGAAACGTTATGTTTTTCCCAAGATTTTAACTTTTTGTGTTATTAAAAGCTAAATTTTACTTACAAATGACCAGTGAGTGCTGCCTTTTTTGCATAGTGTATGTATATATATATATATATATATATATGTATGTCTGCCAGGGTGCTAGTAGATATAAACAAAGCAGCAAAAAACTTGCACTCTCTGGTTCTTTTCAAAACATCTTTACTGTGACAGTGTCAATGTAACATAATATCAATAAATCACAGCCAACGAGTCTTAGAAATCTTTCAACAAAGGATTTTTAATTGTATATGTTGCTTCACACTGTACAATAATAAATCAGGAAAGTCTGAATGTAAGCTCTCTCAAATTCACACATACTCCATCCACCATACATATCCGTACCATACATAAATTGAACACTGAATAAATCAACAATATTGTTACAACATATAATAGTAACCACTGAATAAATCAACAATTGTTACAACACATGAAAAAAGTAATCATAACACCCCCAGGGCGTCCCCAGGGGGTGAAGACCAGCACCACCTGCATTCAAAAAATAGTAAAAAAAAATAATAAAAAAAAATTGTTCAGCCTTTGCACAAATCGGGAAATTTCTTCTTGTATAGAAAATGTAGCAAAACAATAGATCCAGGTTATTAGAAAGTTAACGAATACAGGCCATCTCACTCCGTTCTGGTTTTCTGAACGCTATAACTTGCAAGATTGTCACTTTGATATTTCACAAAGGACCATATATTCTTATAGAACTTATTGGATTCTTGTTATATCTTTAACATATTCTTGTGGTTTTATTACAGTCCCCCGATAATAGAAAGTTGCTACATATATTTGTAATCCTCAATTTGTATGTCTCATGGAGAGCCAAGTGCACATGAAACACCTGTTGTAACTTGAAACATATACTTGCAATAATATTGTATATGGTAATATCATTACTGTGCATATGAATATCCCTCCATTAGAGCTGACGTGTGCATGGCCACAATCTCTTGGTGTAATTGGCTATATCAAAGGGAGATATACATATAGTGGTGGTCCAACCTCACACCCTTTAAAATTTCACTCACAGTGTACTAAACATCTCAGCATTAAAGGTTCCACTCTCGAGTTCTGCACATTGCCCAGATACAGAGTTCAAACTTTGAATACCTTATGTTACTCAGATCTTTCAAGGATCTCATATGCAGCTTGTGCCGATAGTAATTAACAAGTAACAGTGTTACCTTAGTCGTCGTCTGCTTATTTGCCAGGTACTACTGTGAGACTTATCACCGACGTTCCCTTCAGTGTTGAAATGGACAGCTGGCGAATTGCTCCAATCTCACCTTATGTGCCAATACCGCTCACCGCTATCCTGAAGTGTGGCTCAAACAACACGAGTATAAACAGGTGATGTCGTCTTAGTGATTCCGACGCGTGTTTCGGGACTCCGCCCCTTTCTCAAGGATTCTATAAGAATAAGTTCTATAAGAATATATGGTCCTTTGTGAAATATCGAAGTGACAATCTTGCAAGTTATAGCGTTCAGAAAACCAGAACGGAGTGAGATGGCCTGTATTCGTTAACTTTCTAATAACCTGGATCTATTGTTTTGCTACATTTTCTATACAAGAAGAAATTTCCCGATTTGTGCAAAGGCTGAACAATTTTTTTTTTTCCTTTTTTTTTTTTTTTTTTTTTTTTTTTTTTTTTTTTTTACTATTTTCTGAATGCAGGTGGTGCTGGTCTTCACCCCCTGGGGACGCCCTGGGGGTGTTATGATTACTTTTTCATGTGTTGTAACAATTGTTGATTTATTCAGTGGTTACTATTATATGTTGTAACAATTGTTGATTTATTTAGTGTTCAATTTATGTATGGTACGGATATGTATGGTTGATGGGGTATGTGTGAATTTGAGTGAGCTTACATTCAGACTTTCCTGATTTATTATTGTACAGTGTGAAGCAACATATAAAATTAAAAATCCTTTGTTGAAAGATTTCTAAGACTCGTTGGCTGGGATTTATTGATATTATGTTATTATGTTATTATTGAGTCAAGGAACAGACTCTATCCCGTGCATGAGCATAGTGTAAATGTATCTAGAAGGTGGTGCGGTCACTGTTTGGTCCGTGTCAATGTAACGTTTCGGGGACAATGTATCCCCTTCCTCAGACTTTTTTTTAATATAAAAAAAAAATATATATATATATATATATATATATATATATATATATATATATATATATACACACACACAATGCCTTGCAGAAGTATTCACCCCCCTTGACTTTTTACCTATTTTGTTACATTACAGCCTTAAGTTCAATGTTTTATTAATCTGAATTTTTTGTGATGGATCAGAACACAGTAGTCTAAGTTGGTGAAGGGAAATGAGAAAAATATATACATAAAACTATTTTTTAGAAATAGAAAACAGAAAATTGGCATGTGGGTATGTATTCACCCCCTTTGTTATGAAGCCCATAAAAAGCTCTGGTGCAACCAATTACCTTCAGAAGTCACATAATTAGTGAAATTTTATCGGCCTGTGTGCAATCTAAGTGTCGCATGATCTGTCATTACATATACACACCTTTTCTGAAAGGCCCCAGAGGCTGCAACACCTAAGCAAGCACCACTAACCAAACACTCCCATGAAGACCAAGGAACTCTCCAAACAAGTAAGGGACAATGTTGTTGAGAAGTACAAGTCAGGGTTAGGTTATAAAAAAAAATATCCAATTCTTTGATTATCCCCAGGAGCACCATCAAATCTATCATAACCAAATGGAAAGAACATGGCACAACAGCAAACCTGCCAAGAGACTGCTGCCCACCAAAACTCACGGACCGGGCAAGGAGGGCATTAATCAGAGAGGCAGCACAGAGACCTAGGGTAACCCTGGAGGAGCTGCAGAGTTCCGCAGCAGATACTGGTGTATCTGTACATAGGACGACAATAAGCCGTTCGCTCCATAGAGTTGGGTTTTATGGCAGAGTGGCCAGAAGAAAGCCATTACTTTCTGCAAAAAACAAAATGGCACATTTTGAGTTTGTGAAAAGGCATGTTGTAGACTCCCAAAATGTATGGAGGAAGGTGCTCTGGTCTGCTGAGACTAAAATGTAACTTTTCGGCCATCAAAGAAAACGCTATGTCTAGTGCAAACCCAACACATCAAATCACCCAAAGAACACCATCCCCACAGTGAAACATGGTGGTGGCAGCATCATGCTGTGGGGATGTTTTTCAGCAGTCGGGACTGGGAAACTGGTCAGAGTTGAGGGAAAGATGGATGGTGCGAAATACAGGGATATTCTTGAGCAAAACCTGTACCACTCTGTGCGTGATTTGAGGCTAGGGCGGAGGTTCATCTTCCAGCAGGACAATAACCCCAAACACACTGCTAAAGCAACACTTGAGTGGTTTAAGGGGAAACATGTAAATGTGTTGGAATGGCCTAGTCAAATCCCAGACCTCAATCCAATAGAAAATCTGTGGTCAGACTTAAAGATTGCTGTTCACAAGCGCAAACCATCCAACTTGAAGGAGCTGGAGCAGTTCTGCAAGGAGGAATGGGCAAAAATCCCAGTGGTAAGATGTGGCAAGCTCATAGAGACTTATCCAAAGCGACTTGGAGGTGTGATTGCCACAAAAGATGGCTCTACAAAGTATTGACTTTAGGGGGTGAATAGTTATGCACATTGACTTTTTCTGTTACTTTGTCATATTTGTTGTTTTCTTCACACAAAAAAAAACAACAACAAAAAACATCTTCAAAGTTGTGGGCATGTTCTGTAAATTAAATGATGCAAATCCTCAAACAATCCATGTTAATTCCAGGTTGTGAGGCAACAAAACACAAAAAATGCCAAGGGGGGTGAATACTTTTGCAAGGCATTGTATACACACACACACACACACACATACATCTTTGCTTTTTCTATTGCATTGGATTATTTTTTTACTTTGAATTAAACTGGTTTGTTCTTCACTTCTTTTGCAGACTTTGTGGCCCCTAAGACTTTGGATAGGCATCTCTATTATAGTGTAATATATTCGTTTAGCTATTTATCACATGCAAGTCACAGTGCAAGAATACTATATCTATAGTTAAAGGGACAGTATACACTAATTTTCATATAACTGCATTTAATAGACACTACTATAAAGAATACGATGCACAGATACTGATATAAAAATCCAATATAAAACTGTTTAAAACCCATACTTAGAAGCTTTCAGTTTAGCTCTGTTGAAAAGGTAGTTGGAAAGCCCACTGCAAGTGGAAAATAAGACCCTCCCCCCTCCCCCTCCCCCTTCTTTTGCATATGAAAAGACCCTTTACACAAACAGGAGCAAGCTGGAGAAGGTAGCTGACGGTATTCTCATAAAACTTTGGGGCTTGGTTAGGAGTCTGAAAATCAGAGCAATGTTATTTGAAAATAAGCAAAACTATAAAAAAATTAAAAAAAAACTTTATGGGCTATATAAATAGATCATCTACAAAACATTTATGCAAAGAAAAAATGAGTGTATAATGTCCCTTTAAGGAAGGAAGCCTGAAGTTTCCAACATAGGCATTTTATTCCTGCTGTGCTTTTACATGTTGTCATTTTTGTATAGCCATTTATATGTCCCTTTAAAACATGCGTAGGAGGCTTGACTTCAGTTTTTTACTCAAAAAACTAAAAATGGAAGAAAAAAAAATCAATCTAGACCATCCTCCTTCAAATAAGTGTGGACTTTGCAAGTCATAAAAATGAGAAAAGAAATAGCTATAAATATTGACGACATATTAGTTTTATGCCTGGTGACAAGGATCTGCACATTGCATCAGACAATGTTTTTTATTTTAACAAGCTGCTTTGCTTTTATGAAGTGGCACAGGAAAGGACTCCAGCAAAAGGTTCTTTAATTTTTTATATAAAATGTGATGGGAGAATAAAAAAAAATGCATCACCTGGAGAATTAAGAACTTTCAGAGAAGGTGAATGCAGACTTGGGTTAAATTACTTGCCACTTGGCAGAAAAGGATGCTGATGTTTGTAGGTGTCGAGTTGCTGCACCTAAATTTAAATTCCTCTTGCCCTGCGAGGATGACTAAGGAATGCAATATCACAAAGTAAAGCCAATAATAGAACCAGATAAGAAAGCTATGTGAAATGCTGACTGATAATGTCATTTAAGTTGAGCCTCGTTGTGCAGTTTCTAGACTAGTTCAGTGTCATTATGGCATCTTTCACATAAACTCTAACATGTAGTGTTTTATGATTTCTTTTGCATATATAAACAGTATTTAGAACATTTCTGATTTAACAGATGCTTATAGTTTATTATTATTATTATACTTTATTTATAAAGTGGCAAAAAATTCTTCAGCGTTGTCCCTGGGTGCAAACGATAAAAGTACAACAATGATACAATTTTTTTAAGAGAGAGGACAATTTTTTTCAAACCATCTAAAACCTGTTTAAGCGCTGTATTTATCTTTGGGTCTACAGTGTAGTCCATGTACAAATATTTTGATAACAGTAGCAAAATAAGGCTTTTATGTGCAATTTACATAGAAGTTGACTTGGGGTGTGGATGTTCCAAATAGACTAAAATAACATAATTTATGCTTACCTGATAAATTCCTTTCTTCTGTAGTGTGATCAGTCCACGGGTCATCATTACTTCTGGGATATTACTCCTCCCCAACAGGAAGTGCAAGAGGATTCACCCAGCAGAGCTGCATATAGCTCCTCCCCTCTACGTCACTCCCAGTCATTCGACCAAGGACCAACGAGAAAGGAAAAGCCAAGGGTGAAGTGGTGACTGGAGTATAAATTAAAAAATATTTACCTGCCTTAAAAACAGGGCGGGCCGTGGACTGATCACACTACAGAAGAAAGGAATTTATCAGGTAAGCATAAATTATGTTTTCTTCTGTTAAGTGTGATCAGTCCACGGGTCATCATTACTTCTGGGATACCAATACCAAAGCAAAAGTACACGGATGACGGGAGGGATAGGCAGGCTCTTTATACAGAAGGAACCACTGCCTGAAGAACCTTTCTCCCAAAAATAGCCTCCGAAGAAGCAAAAGTGTCAAATTTGTAAAATTTGGAAAAAGTATGAAGCGAAGACCAAGTTGCAGCCTTGCAAATCTGTTCAACAGAGGCCTCATTCTTGAAGGCCCAAGTGGAAGCCACAGCTCTAGTAGAATGAGCTGTAATTCTTTCAGGAGGCTGCTGTCCAGCAGTCTCATAAGCTAAACGAATTATGCTATGAAGCCAAAAAGAAAGAGAGGTAGCGGAAGCTTTTTGACCTCTCCTCTGCCCAGAGTAAATGACAAACAGAGAAGACGTTTGTCGAAATTCCTTAGTTGCCTGTAAGTAAAATTTTAGAGCACGGACTACATCCAGGTTGTGCAGTAGACGTTCCTTCTTTGAAGAAGGATTTGGGCATAAAGAAGGAACAACAATCTCTTGATTGATATTCCTGTTAGTAACTACCTTAGGTAAGAACCCAGGTTTAGTACGCAGGACTACCTTATCCGAATGAAAAATCAAATAAGGAGAATCACAATGTAAGGCTGATAATTCAGAGACTCTTCGAGCCGAGGAAATAGCCATTAAAAATAGAACTTTCCAAGATAACAACTTTATATCAATGGAATGAAGGGGTTCAAATGGAACGCCCTGTAAAACATTAAGAACAAGGTTTAAACTCCATGGTGGAGCAACAGTTTTAAACACAGGCTTAATTCTGGCCAAAGCCTGACAAAAAGCCTGGACGTCAGGAACTTCTGACAGACGTTTGTGTAACAGAATGGACAGAGCTGAGATCTGTCCCTTTAATGAACTAGCAGATAAACCCTTTTATAAACCTTCTTGTAGAAAAGACAATATCCTAGGAATCCTAACCTTACTCCAAGAGTAACCTTTGGATTCACACCAATATAGGTATTTACGCCATATCTTATGGTAAATCTTTCTGGTAACAGGTTTCCTAGCCTGTATTAAGGTATCAATAACTGACTCAGAAAATCCACGTCTTGATAAAATCAAGCGTTCAATTTCCAAGCAGTCAGCTTCAGAGAAGTTAGATTTTGATGTTTGAAGGGACCCTGTATCAGAAGGTCCTGTTTCAGAGGTAGAGACCAAGGTGGACAGGATGACATGTCCACCAGGTCTGCATACCAAGTCCTGCGTGGCCACTGATGCTCTCTCTTGTTTGATTCTGGCAATCAATCGAGGAAGCAACGGGAAGGGTG
Organism: Bombina bombina; assembly: GCF_027579735.1. Classification (NCBI taxonomy): domain Eukaryota; kingdom Metazoa; phylum Chordata; class Amphibia; order Anura; family Bombinatoridae; genus Bombina; species Bombina bombina. The sequence goes on from NC_069504.1 coordinate 521,832,231, forward strand.
GAAACACGTAAGCCATCCTGAAGTCCCAAGGTGCTGTCAGAGCATCTATCAGGACTGCTCCTGGATCCCTGGATCTGGACCCGTAACGAGGAAGCTTTGCGTTCTGTCGAGACGCCATGAGATCTCTCTCTGGTTTGCCCCAACGTCGAAGTATTTGGGCAAAGACCTCCGGATGAAGTTCCCACTCCCCCGGATGAAAAGTCTGACGACTTAAGAAATCCGCCTCCCAGTTCTCCACTCCCGGGATGTGGATTGCTGACAGGTGGCAAGAGTGAGACTCTGCCCAGCAAATTATCTTTGATACTTCCATCATAGCTAGGGAGCTTCTTGTCCCTCCCTGATGGTTGATGTAAGCTACAGTCGTGATGTTGTCCGACTGAAACCTGATGAACCCCCGAGTTGTCAACTGGGGCCAAGCCAGGAGGGCATTGAGAACTGCTCTCAATTCCAGAATGTTTATTGGCAGGAGACTCTCCTCCTGACTCCATTGTCCCTGAGCCTTCAGAGAATTCCAGACGGCATCCCAACCTAGAAGGCTGGCGTCTGTTGTTACAATTGTCCAGTCTGGTCTGCTGAATGGCATCCCCCTGGACAGATGTGGCCGAGAAAGCCACCATAGAAGAGAATTTCTGGTCTCTTGATCCAGATTCAGAGAAGGGGATAAGTCTGAGTAATCCCCATTCCACTGACTTAGCATGCACAGTTGCAGTGGTCTGAGGTGTAAGCGTGCAAAGGGTACTATGTCCATTGCCGCTACCATTAAGCCGATTACCTCCATGCATTGAGCCACTGACGGGTGTTGAATGGAATGAAGGGTGCGGCAAGCACTTTGAAGTCTTGTTAGCCTGTCCTCTGTCAGGTAAATCTTCATTTCTACAGAATCTATAAGAGTCCCCAGGAAGGGAACTCTTGTGAGTGGAACTTTTCTTTTCGTTCACCTTCCATCCATGTGACCTTAGAAATGCCAGCACTAACTCTGTATGAGACTTGGCAGTTTGAAAGCTTGAAGCTTGTATCAGAATGTCGTCTAGGTATGGAGCTACCGAGATTCCCCGCGGTCTTAGTACCGCCAGAAGAGCACCCAGAACCTTTGTGAAGATTCTTGGAGCTGTAGCCAATCCGAATGGAAGAGCCACAAACTGGTAATGCCTGTCTAGGAAGGCAAACCTTAGGTACCGATAATGATCTTTGTGAATCGGTATGTGAAGGTAAGCATCTTTTAAATCTACAGTGGTCATGTATTGACCCTCTTGGATCATAGGTAAAATTGTCCGAATAGTCTCCATCTTGAACGATGGAACTCTTAGGAATTTGTTTAGGATCTTTAAGTCCAGGATTGGTCTGAAAGTTCCCTCTTTTTTGGGAACCACAAACAGATTTGAATAAAACCCCTGTCCCTGTTCCGATCGTGGAACTGGATGGATTACTCCCATTAACAAGAGCTCTTGTACGCAGCGTAGAAACGCCTCTTTCTTTGTCTGGATTGTTGACAATCTTGACAGATGAAATCTCTCTCTTGGAGGAGAGTATTTGAAGTCCAGAAGGTATCCCTGAGATATTATCTCTAGCGCCCAGGGATCCTGAACATCTCTTGCCCAAGCCTGGGCGAAGAGAGAAAGTCTGCCCCCCACTAGATCCGATCCCGGATCGGGGGCCCTCAATTCATGCTGTTTTAGGGGCAGCAGCAGGTTTCCTAGTCTGCTTGCCCTTGTTCCAGGACTGGTTAGGTTTCCAGCCTTGTCTGTAGCGAGCAACAGCTCCTTCCTGTTTTGGTGCAGAGGAAGTTGATGCTGCTCCTGCTTTGAAATTACGAAAGGAACGAAAATTAGACTGTCTAGTCTTGGCTTTGGCTTTGTCCTGAGGCAGGGCATGGCCTTTACCTCCTGTAATGTCAGCGATAATCTCTTTCAACCCGGGCCCGAATAAGGTCTGCCCTTTGAAAGGTATATTAAGCAATTTAGTCTTAGAAGTAACATCAGCTGACCAGGATTTTAGCCACAGCGCCCTGCGTGCCTGAATGGCGAATCCTGAATTCTTCGCCGTAAGTTTAGTAAGATGTACTACGGCCTCCGAAATGAATGAATTAGCTAGTTTAAGGACTCTAAGCCTGTCCGTAATGTCGTCCAGAGTAGCTGAACCAATGTTCTCTTCCAGAGACTCAATCCAGAATGCCGCTGCAGCCGTGATCGGCGCAATGCATGCAAGGGGTTGCAATATAAAACCTTGTTGAACAAACATTTTCTTAAGGTAACCCTCTAACTTTTTATCCATTGGATCTGAAAAAGCACAGCTATCCTCCACCGGGATAGTGGTACGCTTAGCTAAGGTAGAAACTGCTCCCTCCACCTTAGGGACCGTTTGCCATAAGTCCCTTGTGGTGGCGTCTATTGGAAACATTTTTCTAAATATCGGAGGGGGTGAGAACGGCACACCGGGTCTATCCCACTCCTTAGTAACAATTTCAGTAAGTCTCTTAGGTATAGGAAAAACCTCAGTACTCGTCGGTACCGCAAAATATTTATCCAACCTACACATTTTCTCTGGTATTGCAACTGTGTTACAATCATTCAGAGCCGCTAACACCTCCCCTAGTAATACACGGAGGTTTTCCAGTTTAAATTTAAAATTTGAAATATCTGAATCCAGTCTGTTTGGATCAGAACCGTCACCCACAGAATGAAGTTCTCCGTCCTCATGTTCTGCCACCTGTGACGCAGTGTCTGACATGGCCCTAATATTATCAGCGCACTCTGTTCTCACCCCAGAGTGATCACGCTTACCTCTTAGTTCTGGTAATTTAGCCAAAACCTCAGTCATAACAGTAGCCATATCCTGTAATGTGATTTGTAATGGCCGCCCAGATGTACTCGGCGCTACAATATCACGCACCTCCCTCTGAGCGGGAGATGTAGGTACTGACACGTGAGGCGAGTTAGTCAGCATAACTCTCCCCTCGTTGTTTGGTGAAATTTGTTCAATTTGTACAGATTGACTTTTATTTAAAGTAGCATCAATACAGTTAGTACATAAATTTCTATTGGGCTCCACTTTGGCATTGCAACAAATGACACAGGTATCATCCTCTGAATCAGACATGTTTAACACACTAGCAAATAAACTTGCAACTTGGAAATACAATTCAATTAGAATAATATTAAAATGTACTGTGCCTTTAAGAAGCACAGAAGATCTATGACAGTTGAAAATTAATAAATTGAAACAGTTATAGCCTCAATCCTTGTAAACAACACAACTTTAGCAAAGGTTTAATCCCATTAGCAAAGATAACAAATTCTGAAAGCAGGAAACAAATTACAGAATAAACGTTTTTTATCTCAGTCAAACTATAATTCTCACAGCTCTGCTGAGAGAAATTACCTCCCTCAAAATAAGTTTGAAGACCCCTGAGCTCTGTAGAGATGAACCGGATCATGCAGGGAATACAATGAGTTGCTGACTGAAATATTTGATGCATAGAAAAAGCGCCAAAAAACGGCCCCTCCCCCTCACACACAGCAGTGAGGGAGAACAGAAACTGTCAGAAAAACAGATTAAGCAACTGCCAAGTGGAAAAATAGTGCCCAAACATTTATTCACACAGTACCTCAGCAAATGAAAACGATTTTACATTCCAGCAAAAACGTTAAACATAATCTCTAGTTATTAAACAGCTTTATGTATTTCTTACAGTGTAATTCTAGTGAAGTACCATTCCCCAGAATACTGAAGTGTAAAGTATACATACATGACATTATATCGGTATGGCAGGATTTTCTCATCAATTCCATTGTCAGAAAATAAAAACTGCTACATACCTCTATGCAGATTCATCTGCCCGCTGTCCCCTGATCTGAAGTTTACCTCACTCCTCAGATGGCCGAGAACAGCAATATGATCTTAACTACTCCGGCTAAAATCATAGCAAAACTCTGGTAGATTCTTCTTCAAACTCTGCCAGAGAGGTAATAACACACTCCGGTGCTATTTTAAAATAACAAACTTTTGATTGAAGATATAAAACTAAGTATAATCACCATAGTCCTCTCACACATCCTATCTAGTCGTTGGGTGCAAGAGAATGACTGGGAGTGACGTAGAGGGGAGGAGCTATATGCAGCTCTGCTGGGTGAATCCTCTTGCACTTCCTGTTGGGGAGGAGTAATATCCCAGAAGTAATGATGACCCGTGGACTGATCACACTTAACAGAAGAAAACTTTACTTATAGAAAAGCACATGAGACTAGCTGAATACGTGACTTTCTGTGCAGTAGAGCATTTAAATGGATACAGATAGTCCAAAATTTCATTAGGAAAAATAATCAATTTAAATATTTTTAATGGGTTTTGTGTATTATATCAGGTATCCTGTTGATCATAAGACCAATCAAAATATCTGATTAAGTTTGTATTTATTTATTTTACTTTTCTGCATACCCAGGAAGCATTAAAGGGAAAGAAAACCCCAACATTTTATTTCATGATTCGGGAAGAACTTAGAATTTTAAACAACTTTCCATATTACTTCTGTTATAAAATGCTTCATTCTCTTGTTATCCTTTGCTAAAGGAACAGCATTGCACTACTGGCAGCTAGCTGAACCCATCTAGTTAGCCAATCACAAGACACAGATGTGTGCAGGCACCAATCGGCAGCTACCTCCCACTAGTGTAAGATATGTGCATATTCCTATTCAACAAGGGATACCAAGAGAACGAAGCACATTTGAAATGTTGTGTAGCACATGTAAAAGATGCACCGCTACTCCGTTTCTACCAGTAGTTTGTTTTTGTTTTTCAAATATATTTTTCCTTTTTTCGTAACCTAACACTATCTCTAACATTAGTACAAAAATTCAATACAATCTGCCGGAAAACATCTACAGATTTATAAAAAAACAATTGGGATGTGTTGCTTCTCAGAAAAATGGAAGCAGATAATTGGGGTTTTAAAATATTGATTTTGCCATTTTATAAAAAGAGCACAAGACTGCAGAAAAAGAACATGCAATCAATGATTTAGTCAAAGGCTTAGTTGCCTAAGAGCAATCTGTTTCTTTACAGTTTGTTTTGGATATCTGTTTTATATAGAAGTCATTTATTGTTCTAGTCTATGGCTGAGCATCAGCGCTTGCACAAAGTATGAATAAATTGAGTGCAAAGTCCACACTTATTTGAAGGAGGATGGTCTAGATTGATTTTTTTTTTTCTTCCATTTTTAGCTTTTTGAGTAAAAAACTGAAGTCAAGCCTCCTACGCATGTTTTAAAGGGACATATACATGGCTATACAAAAATGACAACATGTAAAAGCACAGCAGGAATAAAATGCCTATGTTGGAAACTTCAGGCTTCCTTCCTTAAAGGGACATTATACACTCATTTTTTCTTTGCATAAATGTTTTGTAGATGATCTATTTATATAGCCATAAAGTTTTTTTTTATATATATAGTTTTGTTTATTTTTAAATAACATTGCTCTGATTTTCAGACTCCTAACCAAGCCCCAAAGTTTTAGGTGAATACCAACAGATACCTACTCCAGCTTGCTCCTGTTTGTGTAAAGGGTCTTTTTATATGCAAAAGAAGGGGGGAGTGTCTTATTTCCCACTTGCAATGGGCTTTCCAGCTACCTTTTCAACAGAGCTAAACTGGGAGTTTCTAAGTAAGTTTTTAAACAGTTTTATACTGGATTTTTATATCGGTATCTGTGCATCTTATTCTTTATAATAGTGCCTATTACATGCAGTTAAATGAAAATTAGTGTATACTGTCCCTTTAAGTGTTACAATTACCACTACATGCCATGTGTTACAATTACCACTACCTGCCATGTGTTACAATTACCACTACCTGCCATGTGTTACAAATACCACTACATGCCATGTGTTACAAATACCACTACATGCCATGTGTTACAAATACCACTACATGCCATGTGTTACAAATACCACTACCTGCCATGTGTTACAAATACCACTACATGCCATGTGTTACAAATACCACTACATGCCATGTGTTACAAATACCACTACCTGCCATGTGTTACAAATACCACTACATGCCATGTGTTACAAATACCACTACATGCCATGTGTTACAAATACCACTACCTGCCATGTGTTACAAATACCACTACATGCCATGTGTTACAAATACCACTACCTGCCATGTGTTACAAATACCACTACCTGCCATGTGTTACAAATACCACTACCTGCCATGTGTTACAAATACCACTACCTGCCATGTGTTACAATTACCACTACATGCCATGTGTTACAAATACCACTACATGCCATGTGTTACAAATACCACTACATGCCATGTGTTACAATTACCACTACATGCCATGTGTTACAAATACCACTACATGCCATGTGTTACAAATACCACTACCTGCCATGTGTTACAAATACCACTACCTGCCATGTGTTACAATTACCACTACCTGCCATGTGTTACAAATACCACTACCTGCCATGTGTTACAAATACCACTACATGCCATGTGTTACAAATACCACTACCTGCCATGTGTTACAAATACCACTACCTGCCATGTGTTACAATTACCACTACCTGCCATGTGTTACAAATACCACTACCTGCCATGTGTTACAAATACCACTACCTGCCATGTGTTACAAATACCACTACCTGCCATGTGTTACAAATACCACTACCTGCCATGTGTTACAAATACCACTACCTGCCATGTGTTACAATTACCACTACCTGCCATGTGTTACAAATACCACTACCTGCCATGTGTTACAAATACCACTACATGCCATGTGTTACAAATACCACTACCTGCCATGTGTTACAAATACCACTACCTGCCATGTGTTACAATTACCACTACCTGCCATGTGTTACAAATACCACTACCTGCCATGTGTTACAAATACCACTACCTGCCATGTGTTACAAATACCACTACCTGCCATGTGTTACAATTACCACTACCTGCCATGTGTTACAAATACCACTACCTGCCATGTGTTACAAATACCACTACCTGCCATGTGTTACAAATACCACTACCTGCCATGTGTTACAAATACCACTACCTGCCATGTGTTACAAATACCACTACCTGCCATGTGTTACAAATACCACTACCTGCCATGTGTTACAAATACCACTACCTGCCATGTGTTACAAATACCACTACCTGCCATGTGTTACAAATACCACTACCTGCCATGTGTTACAAATACCACTACCTGCCATGTGTTACAAATACCACTACCTGCCATGTGTTACAATTACCACTAAATGTTATGTGTTTTACCCAAGGGAGCTCTCAACCCCCTGCTGCCAATACAGGTATATTTTATGGCAAACGCATTGAATAGCAGTGGAAAGCGGAATGAATGATGGTCATTACAGCCATTTTAAATGGAGGAAGAGGGATAACACCTACAATTATCATTTTTCAACAGGGTGGTTGTTTCATAAACACTTTAGCTTCATAATAATAATAAAAAAATAGAGTATCACTAGAAAAGTCAAATTTCCACCTGTCATGAATCTCTTACGTAGTCTAGGTATCCAGTAACTTTGTAAGGAAGGAGAATGCTTAAAGGGGTTATTTAATTGTGCTTCAGATTGAAGCCAATCAATCAATCAATGTACATTGCAGTGTACATTCATTATTTATTAAGCCTACTTTTTGCTTTAAAATACCTCTGAATAGTGTGTTTGTTCCACTTTGTCCCAGAGAGAATGTAGCACCTATTTCATAAATGAGTATGTTAAAATTTTAACTGACACTGCAACATTCTAAACATTGATTGGTGAACTCAGATGATAAGGTCATTTACATGTTTCCCAAATTGACCACAGCTGAGGAGACCAGGAATATGGATTTTACCAGACTTTTCCTGGACATGGTTTATCTAAACCTTGTAAATTGTTCTAAAAAAAAGTTAAATTGGTCTAAAGTTGCTAAATGATTTTAAAACATTTAGTTTGTAACAGTCCTAAATTGTGATATGCTATGAGATGAATGTCTCTTTAACACACATCACACATCACACACACAGTTAAATATGCTATTACGCACTATCTGGTTTTAGATATTTTCTCCTTTTCTACACATTTGCCCACAGAAATCAGAACAGATTAATCTGCTCTGAAACATAGTGCAATGTTAACTCACTGCAAATTGACAGTCATCTCAAAATAGGCTAATGCATATATCAGGCATGCTTGATATTTTCATTTAATTTGTCCCCAGTAGCTATGTTATCATTTTCTGTCAATAAAAGTTTCTGCAAATTATTACTAAATCTGCTACTCTATGAATTTAAATCGCACATAACAACATATTTGGCCCTCTTGGCACAAGTGAGTGCAACATGTGACTAACACAATAATGGCGGTAAGGAAAAACCTTTACCAGAATTCTTTCACAAAAGCAGGCAAACTGCATAGTGCTTCTAATGGATGCACTACTGAGAATTTTAGCTTTCTTCTTTATGACTGTTTTAAAAAAAATATTTAACATCTTAATTTTACAAATATGATTGTAATTAAACGTTTTGATAGATAAAACTAATTTATTGGGGTAATTCTACTGCCCTATTTCCCTACTCCCTCTTGCCTCGAAGCTTCTTGAAAAGCTAATATATGTACGTCTATCCCATTTCCTTACACTACACTCCCTCCTTGACCCACTGCAATCTGGATTTCGCCCCCACCACTCCACTGAGACAGCAATAGTTAAGGTTACCAATGACCTACTTACAGCAAAATCCAAAGGCCGCTTCTCTATGCTTACCCTCCTTGATCTGTCTGCAGCCTTTGATACAGTCGACCACCCTCTCTTGCTCCAAACCGTCAAATCCTTTGGCATTTGCGACAAAGCTCTCTCGTGGTTCTCTTCCTATCTGTCTAACCGTACCTTTAGTGTAGCCTTCTCGGGTGCATCCTCTGCCCCGTTACCACTTTCTGTTGGGGTACCGCAATGCTCTCTCCTTGGTCCCCTTCACCTCTCAATCTACACATCATCTTAATAAAGTCCCATGGGTTTCAATACCATTTGTATGCCGATGACACCCAAATCTACCTCTCTGCTCCAGATCTTCTTCCTTGCAAACTTGTGTCACTAACTGTCTTTCTCATATCTCATCTTGGATGTCCTCTCACTACCTTAAGCTAAATCTCTCCAAAACCGAACTCCTTATTTTCCCCCTTCTGCAAAATGTTGATAACTCCATCATTACCCTTACCCCACATGCTCAATGTCTTGGAGTCACACAACTAAGATTCGAATTCACTCTCTCATCCTTTCCTGCCTCGATTACTGCAACTCCATCCTCTCTGGTCTCCCTAGCTCCTTTACAATCCATAATGAATGCCTCTGCCAGGCTCATCTTCCTTACACGTCACTCCTCATCTGCTGCACCTCTCTGCCAATCCCTTCACTGGCTTCCTCTTGCCTCCAGGATTAAACCCAAAATTCTCACTCTGACATACAAAGCCCTCAACTGCACTGCTCCCCCTACATCTCAGACCTTGTCTCCAGATACTCTCTCTCCTGACCCCTTCGCTTTGTCCACGATCTCCTCTTCTCTTGTTACCTGCTCACATTCCCGTTTACAAGACTTCTCCAGACTGGCTCCCATCTTGTGGAACTCTCTGCCTCACCCCACAAGACTCTCCCCTAGTTTTGAAAGCTTTAATCGCTCCCTAAAGACTCTACTGTTCAGGGATGCATACAACCTACACTAACCTTTCCTAACGCCACTGCTTTCCCCTTGAATCCTTAAGCATGTAAGCCTATGAGCCCAGCTGTTTGTAGATCACCCGCATAAGAGCTGATTACAACAGTGCAACTCTTGGCAGGGACCGCTACCATTTGAGTCCCTATAAATGTTGTCTTGTATACCGCCTTTGTTTATAGCGCTGTGGAATCTGTTGGCGCTCTACAAATAACTGATTTTCCTTTCTTTTTCTTTTTTTAGAGAACAACCCATTTTTACCACAAAAGCACATGTCTTCCAGATTGATCCTAGCACCAAGAAGAACTGGGTCCCTGCTAGTAAACAAGCAGTAACGGTTTCCTACTTCTATGACAGCACAAGGAATAGTTATAGGATTATCAGTGTTGATGGTACCAAGGTGAGCACCATTAAACTAGGTATTATCAAAGAAATGTAGCATGAGTAAAACTAATACTAGTGCACTAATGAAATGTGGGAAAAAAACTATTTAGTGTGATAGGCTCATTCTGTAGAACATCTCCCAATGCAATTCTATTGTAAATGTGTATTTTTTATTGTATACTTATGAAATGCAAATGTTGTAGCATCTGTAGACTGAACAGTGTTTTATTGTTGTTTTTATACCTGAAACTGGTTATTTTTGAATGAAGAATCTTCAAGGTGTTAGTACTGTGATTTAAAGGGATATGAAACCCAAATTTTGTCTTTCATGATTAAGATAAAGCATGCAATTTTAAGCAACATTCTAGTTTACTCCTATTATCATCTTGGTATCTTTATTTGAAAAGCAGGAATGTAAGCTTAGGAGACGGACCATTTTTGGATCAGCACCTGGGTAGTGATTAGTGGCTTAATGTAGCCACCAATCAGCAAGTGTTACCCAGGGTTCTGAACCAAAGATGGGCAGTCTTCTACGGTTACATTCCTGATTTTTAAAAGAAAGATTCAAAGAGAACAAAGAAAAAATGATAATAGGAGTCAAATTGCTTAAAAAAGCGTGCTCTATCTGAATCATAAAAGGAAAAGTTGGGGTTTAGTATCCGTTTTAAAAAAAAACAGAAACCACACTGCAAAATGTTGCCAGTTGTAAAATACAAAATGTTTTTATCAAGGGTTAAATCATGGATAATACAAAGTAACAGGAATATAGAAGCAAAACCATAGCAGAGGCCTCATCAGATGTTTGTCACATATAAATTGCTTACTCATTGAGGAGAGAAAGGCAGCACATGTGGTGGTATTAATAGTGTATAATAGAGCTAATAATTATACATAAGTAATTGAATATCAAATGGATCATTAGACCTACTTAGTGCTAGAAGAAATGTCAAAAATGGTAGCAACTCAAAATTATATAGCAAAAATATTACTGAAACTTTTTTATTTTACATAAAACATTATTTACCTAAAGTCCAGATTAAGGTTTTACAGCATTGTTTCCAACAATGTTTGTAACAATGTTATACCTATAGTGCTCAACACATGCACAGGCTTCTGAGCAACCTGGGTATGCTGTGATGTAAAGTAGCTACCAAGAAAGGATGGAAAGGATACTGAGAGACAGTGGTAGACATCCATATAACTTTAATATATTGCTAAATGTTATAAATGTATTGTATAACTGACTAGTTTTAGGTGCAAATTGTACTCATTATACTAATGGAGGGCTCACATTTTGAACTACCCAGTTTTATTTAAACAGGTTGTATTGGAAACGAGAAACGGTAGCACAGAAAGGCAAAGATAATTAGCCATATACTTATTAGTACTGGCCATATGGTCATTTTGTATTTTCTGTTTAATCATCGGCTGCTTGTGGATTTTGATATATGGTTTTATGGATTTCAGCACTGGGTCTACTAGAAACCTGTGCTTAAAAGGAAGAAAAAAATATCATCCTCATTACCTAGAGTAAAGATAATAATTGTTGGTTTCTAGCAACTGGATATGTTCTTGTTTAGATTTTTAATGGTATAATCGGGAATTTAAGACATTTTTTTATATTAAAGGAATAGTCTAGTCAGAATTAACCTTTCATGATTCAGATAGAGCATGTAATTTTAAGCAACTTTCTAATTTACTCCTATTATCACATTTTCTTTGTTCTCTTGATATCTTTATTTGAAAAAGCAAGAATGTAAGCTTAGGAGCTGGCACAATTTTGGTTCAGCACCTGGGTAGCACTTTCCTATTGGTGTCAAAATGTAGCCACCAATCAGCAAGCGCTACCCAGGTGCTGAACCAAAAATGGGCCGACTCCTAAGCTTACATTCAAATAAAGATAGCAAGAGAACAAATACAAATTTTATAATAGGAGTAAATTAGAAATTTGCTTAAAATTGCATAATCTGTCTGAATCATGAAAGTTTTATTTTGACTAGACTATCCCATTTAAACGGGTATTTTAATGTAAAAATCTTCTATTTTATTAATAAACATATAAACTTTCTTCACTAATCTGTTATCTCCTACAATGTAATAAAAGGCCACTTCCTGACAGAGAGCAATGCCACTCCTGATAAAGGTTACCATGTAATGTCACTGAAGTGTTCTATACTGTCGCGCCACGCCGCTCTAGCTGTTGCTAGGGACGCGGCACTTGCTGCTCATTGCCTAGGGGGAGTCGGCTCCTGTCTGCGTGCGGCGGTGATGTCATCGCCGCACGCTCCCTCCTTCCTGATGCCAGTCTGGATTCCTCCTGTGGCGCGAACCCTGCAGCTATGTAAGTACTTCACTTACATTCACCTGTGCCCAAGTATAGGTGTTACTTTCTGTTCTCCTGGGTTGCTATATGCTGACTGTTATATCAGTGCTGAACTCTGCTTGTTTGACCACTCTGCCTGTTTACCCCTTAACTGCTGGATTGATATACTGCCTCGGAACTCTGCTTGTCTGACCACTCTGCCTTTTTACCCCTTAACTGCTGGATTGATTTACTGCTGCTGACCTCTGCCTGTCTGACTACTTTGCTTGGTTAAACCCTATTGCTCTGGACTGCCTTACTGTTGCCAAACCCTGCCTGCCTGACCATCCTAGTGGTTTACCTCTGGACTGCCTTGCTGAGGCCGAACCCTGCCTGCCTGACCTTTCTGGTGGTCTATCCTTGATTTCCTGCCTGTTAACGCTGAGTACTATCCTGTCTGTGGTGAGTGCCGCTTACCTCATCTTGCAAACTTTCTCTGCTCTGGGAAATTCCCTATCATTCCGGCTCGACGCCGGGATAACAAGACTACTGGCCGAGTTCGGTCTGTTAGTGGAATATCCCATGAGCATTACATATACAGGTTGTAACTAATAATGTAGACATGGAGTTTGTTTAAAAAAATCTAAAACTTTAATCCAAATAGAGTATTTTAATTTCAAAATATGTGTAAAATAAAAAAAGGGAAAAAAAAGAAAAGGAAATCTGTCTGATGAGAAAATCAAGAATCATATAGCTGTTCTGCCTTTCACCCATGGAAGACTCCTTTTTGTAGCCTCAAAACCTCCTACACAACTGCAGTATATATTATTTTTCATGTTGGTTAAACTTTTGAATCTTCAAAGACCTCAGATATTCAGACGACTGGCATGGAAACAAAAGCACACATTAATAACCGCTTTAAGGGATATTTTAAAGAAAAAAAATAAATTTCCTTCTTAATATGAGGAGAGTCCACGGCATCATTCCTTACTGTTGGGAAATACTGAACCTGGCCACCAGGAGGAGGCAAAGAGATCCCAGCCAAAGGCTTAAATACTCTCCCTACTTCTCTCTTTCTTTGCCTTTCTTCAGAGGAGGTTGGCAGAGAAGTGTCAGAAGATACAAAGTAGTTCCTTATTGAGGGTATCTACCCTTCGAAATGGGACTGGAGTTTTAAAGGGACACTCGGGTCAAATTACATTTTCAGGATTCAGATACAGCATGTAATTTTAAACAACTTTGCAATTTACTTCCATTAAAAAAAATGTGCACAGTCTTTTATATTTACACATTTCTTTCATGTAATTAACAAGAGTCCATGAGCTAGTGACGTATGGGATATACATTCCTACCAGGAGGGGCAAAGTTTCCCAAACCTTAAAATGCCTATAAATACACCCCTCACCACACCCACAAATCAGTTTTACAAACTTTGCCTCCAAGGGAGGTGGTGAAGTAAGTTTGTGCTAGATTCTACGTTGATATGCGCTCCGCAGCAAGTTGGAGCCCGGTTTTCCTCTCAGCGTGCAGTGAATGTCAGAGGGATGTGAGGAGAGTATTGCCTATTGAATGCAGTGATCTCCTTCTACGGGGTCTATTTCATAAGGTTCTCTGTTATCGGTCGTAGAGATTCATCTCTTACCTCCCTTTTCAGATCGACGATATACTCTTATATTTACCATTTCCTCTACTGATTCTCGTTTCAGTACTGGTTTGGCTTTCTACAAACATGTAGATGAGTGTCCTGGGGTAAGTAAGACTTATTTTCTGTGACACTCTAAGCTATGGTTGGGCACTTTATTTATAAAGTTCTAAATATATGTATTCAAACATTTATTTGCCTTGACTCAGAATGTTCAACTTTCCTTATTTCCAGACAGTCAGTTTCATATTTGGGATTATGCTTTAAATTATCATATTTTTTCTTACCTCAAAAATTTGACTTTTTTCCCTGTGGGCTGTTAGGCTCGCGGGGGCTGAAAATGCTTCATTTTATTGTGTCATTCTTGGCGCGGACTTTTTTGGCGCAAAAATTCTTTTCCGTTTCCGGCGTCATACGTGTCGCCGGAAGTTGCGTCATTTTTGACGTTATTTTGCGCCAAAAATGTCGGCGTTCCGGATGTGGCGTCATTTTTGGCGCCAAAAGCATTTAGGCGCCAAATAATGTGGGCGTCTTATTTGGCGCCAAAAAATATGGGCGTCGCTTTTGTCTCCACATTATTTCAGTCTCATTTTTCATTTGCTTCTGGTTGCTAGAAGCTTGATGTTTGGCATTTTTTTCCCATTCCTGAAACTGTCTTATAAGGAATTTGATCTATTTTGCTTTATATGTTGTTTTTTCTCTTACATATTGCAAGATGTCTCACGTTGCATCTGAGCCAGAAGATACTACAGGAAAACCACTGCCTGCTGGATCTACCAAAGCTAAGTGTATCTGCTGTAAACTTTTGGTAGCTATTCCTCCAGCTGTTGTTTGTAATAATTGTCATGACAAACTTGTTAAAGCAGATAATATTTCCTTTAGTGATGTACCATTGCCTGTTGCAGTTCCCTCAACATCTAAGGTGCAGAATGTTCCTGATAACATAAGAGATTTTGTTTCTGAATCCATAAAGAAGGCTTTGTCTGTTATTTCTCCTTCTAGTAAACGTAAAAAGTCTTTTAAATCTTCTCTCTCTACAGATGAATTTTTAAATGAACACCATCATTCTGATTCTTTGGACTCTTCTGGTTCAGAGGATTCTGTCTCAGAGATTGATGCTGATAAATCTTCATATTTATTTAAGATGGAATTTATTCGCTCTTTACTTAAAGAAGTACTAATTGCTTTAGAAATAGAGGATTCTAGTCCTCTTGATACTAATTCTATACGTTTGGATAAGGTTTTTAAAGCTCCTGCGGTTATTCCAGAAGTCTTTCCTGTTCCTAATGCTATTTCTGCAGTAATTGCTAAGGAATGGGATAAATTGGGTAATTCATTTACTCCTTCTAAACGTTTTAAGCAATTATATCCTGTTCCGCCTGACAGGTTAGAATTTTGGGACAAAATCCCTAAAGTTGATGGGGCTATTTCTACCCTTGCTAAACGTACTACCATTCCTACGTCAGATGGTACCTCGTTTAAAGATCCTTTAGATAGAAAAATTGAATCTTTTCTAAGAAAAGCTTATCTATGTTCAGGTAATCTTCTTAGACCTGCTATATCATTGGCTGATGTTGCTGCAGCTTCAACTTTTTGGTTGGAAACTCTAGCGCAACAAGTAACAAATCGTGATTCTCATGATATTATTATTCTTCTCCAGCATGCTAATAATTTCATCTGTGATGCCATTTTTGATATTATTAGAGTTGATGTTAGATTTATGTCTCTGGCTATCTTAGCCAGAAGAGCTTTATGGCTTAAGACTTGGAATGCTGATATGGCTTCTAAATCAACTCTACTTTCCATTTCTTTCCAGGGAAACAAATTATTTGGTTCTCAGTTGGATTCTATTATTTCAACTGTTACTGGTGGGAAAGGAACTTTTTTACCACAGGATAAAAAGTCTAAAGGTAAAAACAGGGCTAACAATCGTTTTCGTTCCTTTCGTTTCAACAAAGAACAAAAGCCTGATCCTTCGTCCTCAGGAGCAGTTTCAGTTTGGAAACCATCTCCAGTCTGGAATAAATCCAAGCCTGCTAGAAAGGCAAAGCCTGCTTCTAAGTTCACATGAAGGTACGGCCCTCATTCCAGTTCAGCTGGTAGGGGGCAGGTTACGTTTTTTCAAAGAAATTTGGATCAATTCTGTTCACAATCTTTGGATTCAGAACATTGTTTCAGAAGGGTACAGAATTGGTTTCAAGATGAGACCTCCTGCAAAGAGATTTTTTCTTTCCCATGTCCCAGTAAATCCAGTGAAAGCTCAAGCATTTCTGAATTGTGTTTCAGATCTAGAGTTGGCTGGAGTAATTATGCCAGTTCCAGTTCCGGAACAGGGGATGGGGTTTTATTCAAATCTCTTCATTGTACCAAAGAAGGAGAATTCCTTCAGACCAGTTCTGGATCTAAAATTATTGAATCGTTATGTAAGGATACCAACGTTCAAGATGGTAACTGTAAGGACTATATTGCCTTTTGTTCAGCAAGGGAATTATATGTCCACAATAGATTTACAGGATGCATATCTGCATATTCCAATTCATCCAGATCATTATCAGTTCCTGAGATTCTCTTTTCTAGACAAGCATTACCAATTTGTGGCTCTACCGTTTGGCCTTGCTACAGCTCCAAGAATTTTCACAAAGATTCTCGGTGCCCTTCTGTCTGTAATCAGAGAACAGGGTATTGTGGTATTTCCTTATTTGGACGATATCTTGGTACTTGCTCCGTCTTTACATTTAGCAGAGTCTCATACGAATCGACTTGTGTTGTTTCTTCAAGATCATGGTTGGAGGATCAATTTACCAAAAAGTTCTTTGATTCCTCAAACAAGGGTAACCTTTCTGGGTTTCCAGATAGATTCAGTGTCCATGACTTTGTCTTTAACAGACAAGAGACGTCTAAAATTGATTACAGCCTGTCGAAACCTTCAGTCTCAATCATTCCCTTCGGTAGCCTTATGCATGGAAATTCTAGGTCTTATGACTGCTGCATCGGACGCAATCCCCTTTGCTCGTTTTCACATGCGACCTCTTCAGCTCTGTATGCTGAACCAATGGTGCAGGGATTACACGAAGATATATCAATTAATATCTTTAAAACCGATTGTTCGGCACTCTCTAACGTGGTGGACAGATCACCATCGTTTAATTCAGGGGGCTTCTTTTGTTCTTCCGACCTGGACTGTAATTTCAACAGATGCAAGTCTCACAGGTTGGGGAGCTGTGTGGGGATCTCTGACGGCACAAGGAGTTTGGGAATCTCAGGAGGTGAGATTACCGATCAATATCTTGGAACTCCGTGCAGTTTTCAGAGCTCTTCAGTCTTGGCCTCTTCTGAAGAGAGAATCGTTCATTTGTTTTCAGACAGACAATGTCACAACTGTGGCATACATCAATCATCAAGGAGGGACTCACAGTCCTCTGGCTATGAAAGAAGTATCTCGAATTTTGGTTTGGGCGGAATCCAGCTCCTGTCTAATCTCTGCGGTTCATATCCCAGGTGTAGACAATTGGGAAGCGGATTATCTCAGTCGCCAAACGTTGCATCCGGGCGAATGGTCTCTTCACCCAGAGGTATTTCTTCAGATTGTTCAATTGTGGGGGCTTCCAGAGATAGATCTGATGGCCTCTCATCTAAACAAGAAACTTCCCAGGTATCTGTCCAGATCCCGGGATCCTCAGGCGGAGGCAGTGGATGCATTATCACTTCCTTGGAAGTATCATCCTGCCTATATCTTTCCGCCTCTAGTTCTTCTTCCAAGAGTAATCTCCAAGATTCTGAGGGAATGCTCGTTTGTTCTGCTAATAGCTCCGGCATGGCCTCACAGGTTTTGGTATGCGGATCTTGTCCGGATGGCATCTTGCCAGCCATGGACTCTTCCGTTAAGACCAGACCTTCTGTCACAAGGTCCTTTTTTCCATCCGGATCTGAAATCCTTAAATTTAAAGGTATGGAGATTGAACGCTTGATTCTTGGTCATAGAGGTTTCTCTGACTCCGTAAATCTGTATCTCGAGAGATATATTATAGAGTCTGGAAGACTTATATTTCTTGGTGTCTTTCTCATCATTTTTCTTGGCATTCTTTTAGAATACCGAGAATTTTACAGTTTCTTCAGGATGGTTTAGATAAGGGTTTGTCCGCAAGTTCTTTGAAAGGACAAATCTCCGCTCTTTCTGTTCTTTTTCACAGAAAGATTGCTATTCTTCCTGATATTCATTGTTTTGTACAAGCTTTGGTTCGTATAAAACCTGTCATTAAGTCAATTTCTCCTCCTTGGAGTTTGAATTTGGTTCTGGGAGCTCTTCAAGCTCCTCCGTTTGAACCTATGCATTCATTGGACATTAAATTACTTTCTTGGAAAGTTTTGTTCCTTTTGGCCATCTCTTCTGCTAGAAGAGTTTCTGAATTATCTGCTCTTTCGTGTGAGTCTCCTTTTCTGATTTTTCATCAGGATAAGGCGGTGTTGCGAACTTCTTTTGAATTTTTACCTAAAGTTGTGAATTCCAACAACATTAGTAGAGAAATTGTGGTTCCTTCATTATGTCCTAATCCTAAGAATTCTAAGGAGAAATCATTGCATTCTTTGGATGTTGTTAGAGCTTTGAAATATTATGTTGAAGCTACGAAATCTTTCCGTAAGACTTCTAGTCTATTTGTTATCTTTTCCGGTTCTAGGAAAGGCCAGAAAGCTTCTGCCATTTCTTTGGCATCTTGGTTGAAATCTTTAATTCATCTTGCCTATGTTGAGTCGGGTAAAATTCCGCCTCAAAGAATTACAGCTCATTCTACTAGGTCAGTATCTACTTCCTGGGCGTTTAGGAATGAAGCTTCGGTTGACCAGATCTGCAAAGCAGCAACTTGGTCCTCTTTGCATACTTTTACTAAATTCTACCATTTTGATGTATTTTCTTCTTCTGAAGCAGTTTTTGGTAGAAAAGTTCTTCAGGCAGCGGTTTCAGTTTGAATCTTCTGCTTATGTTTTTTGTTAAACTTTATTTTGGGTGTGGATTATTTTCAGCAGGAATTGGCTGTCTTTATTTTATCCCTCCCTCTCTAGTGACTCTTGTGTGGAAAGATCCACATCTTGGGTAGTCATTATCCCATACGTCACTAGCTCATGGACTCTTGTTAATTACATGAAAGAAAACATAATTTATGTAAGAACTTACCTGATAAATTCATTTCTTTCATATTAACAAGAGTCCATGAGGCCCACCCTTTTTTGTGGTGGTTATGATTTTTTTGTATAAAGCACAATTATTCCAATTCCTTATTTTATATGCTTCGCACTTTTTTTCTTATCACCCCACTTCTTGGCTATTCGTTAAACTGATTTGTGGGTGTGGTGAGGGGTGTATTTATAGGCATTTTAAGGTTTGGGAAACTTTGCCCCTCCTGGTAGGAATGTATATCCCATACGTCACTAGCTCATGGACTCTTGTTAATATGAAAGAAATGAATTTATCAGGTAAGTTCTTACATAAATTATGTTTTTGAGTCACCAGCTCCTACTGAGCATGTGCAAGAATTCACAGACTATACGTATATGCATTTGTGATCGGCTGATGGCTGTCGCATGGTACAGGGGGAGTGGAAATATACATAACTTTAAAATTTGTTATAAAAAAATCCACTACTCATTTGAAATTCAGAGTAAGTGCTATTGTATTGTCTTGTAGTCTTGCATTTGTTGATTATGCAAATCTACTGTGTTTACTGGTCCTTTAAGTAGTCTTGTCAGCCTCTCAGTGAGAGCATTGACAAATGTTAGTCTGGAGATGCAGGGAGAGTCTTTCTGTGAATCCATCCAGACTTGTATTAACAGTTCCTAAGCAATCAGTGTTAATGAGTTTCACTGTCTGCTTCCATCACTCAAGTCCATGTCATGAGTGATGCTACAAGACTGTCAAACTTGAGAGGCTGTGTTTCTGTTCCATGTCATAGATTCCGGTAAGATCGTTTAATTTTTTTATACACATCTGATAACGCAAGAAGATAGGGTCACAGTGTGGCTCCTTTTATCTGTATGGAATCAAGGGTTAATATCTCCAGAGGTGGATTATTCGGATTATTGAACAGGTGGGATTAATCACATTAATTTTATTTTATTATGATTATGCTGCAACATGTGTGAGATGAGGCTCAGGCAGATGTTGGAACGTACAGGTTTTATTTTTGTTTTTGGAAGCTGTGCAACCTGAAAGGCTTGGCGCACTTTTTTCCTATAGCAGAGGTGGTAGC
Source organism: Bombina bombina (assembly GCF_027579735.1). Lineage (NCBI taxonomy): Eukaryota > Metazoa > Chordata > Amphibia > Anura > Bombinatoridae > Bombina > Bombina bombina. Next base: position 521,852,528 of record NC_069504.1, read on the forward strand.
AGAGGTGGTCCTGCATTGCACACCACGTGACCGGGTGTGGTCCCACTGATTTCCTCTTTCCTGACCGTGCGGTTTACCGGAGAAGAAGCGGTTTCTCTGTTTGGCCTGGGTCATAGGAGGTGGTGAGTGCACCAGCCATTGGGGGTATAAAGGTTCTGTTTTATCTCATTATCCAATAGTCTGCTTTATAAGCACAAGCTATGGAGGATTCTGATGCGTTTGAGGGTACTCCCTCTTTACCTAAGTTTAATAGCTGTCTATATTGTGTGGAGGCCGTGGTATACCCGCCTGCTCAATTATGTTCCACATGCTTTGATAAAGTAATCATGTCGAAGAAAGTTAAAAAGTTTGATACCACTGAGCCGTTTACCTCTGAGGAGTCTTCGTCTGGTGAGGTGCGCACTCTACAGTAATCTCCTAATACACATGCAGCTTCCTATAGCACTCCTAATCCTCCATCTGGAAGGACCCTTTTACTGCCAGGCTTTACTGAGCAGTTACAAATGGCAGTGTCTGCGGCGTTTAGTGCTTTACCTTGCCTTGCTAAGCACAAGCAAAAGGTAAAATATTGCTATCCTTCCCAGGGGTCATCTACTAGCTTATTTGATTAATCTGATAAAAGATTGTCCGATGATGAAGACGTTTCTGATATTTCAGAGGGAGCTCTTTCTGGGTCGGAAATTTGCTGCCTCTAACTCTCCAGCTGCGGTGGAACGAGACTTAAGATGTAGGATTGAACATTTTACGTTTTCTGCTAAAGAAAATTTTGGCTACTTTAGAGATTCCAGAGGCTAAATTGCCTGAGGAACCTTTGATTCCTAAATTAGATAAGGTCTACGAGGACAGGGTTGTACCACAGACTTTCCTGGTTCCCATAAAGATGGCTAACATTATTAAGAATGAATGGGAAAGAATTGGCTCTTTTTTTTCCCCTTCTTCTTCCTTTAAAAAAATGTTCCCGGTTCCGGACTCTCAATTGGACTTGTGGGGTTCCATCCCTAAGGTGGATGGTGCTATCTCTATGCTTGCTAAATGCACTACTATCCCGCTTGAGTTTTCAACTGGCAGTGGCTGTTGCTGCGGATGCTGGAGCGGCTACTTACTGGTGCGACTCCTTATCTGAGTTGATCGAGGTGGAGGGTCCCCTCGATGTGATCCAGGAAAGAATTAAGGTCTTAAGGGTGGCTAATTCTTTTATTTGTGATGCAAATTTGCCTGAATGCCAAGGCTTCAGGTTTTTCTGTTCAAGCCCATAGGGCACTCTGGCTGAAGTTTAAGGATATTTGGTCCAGGCCTGGACTCAATTATCTCCACAGTTACTGGAGGCTTTTTACCGCAGGATAAGAAGAACAATCCTAAGGGACAAGGTCCTAATTTTTTTGTTCCTTTCGTTTGGATAAATCCCAACATCAGCAGTCCTCTGCAAAGCCTGAGCAATCCAAGGGGACTTGTAAGCCAGTTCAGTCCTGGAATAAATCCAAGCAGAACAAGAAGCCCACCAAGACAAAGTCGGCATGAAGGGGCAGCCCCCCGATCTGGCTCTGGATCTCATAGGGGGCAGAATGTCACTCTTTTCCGAAGCTTGGTTTAGGCATGTGCAAGACCCGTGGGTCCTGGAGGTCATCCCTCAGGTATACAGGATAGGTCTAAAGTCTCATCCACCCAGGGGCAGATTCCTCTTGTCAAACCTGTCTCCAAGGCCAGAAAAGAGAGAGGCCTTTCTAGGGTGTGTGAGGGATCTCTCCTTCCTGGGAGTCATTGTCCCGGTGCCTCTTGCAGAAAGGGGTCTGGGATACTACTCCAAACCTTTTTGTAGTCCCAAAGGAGGAAGGAAAGTGCTTAAACAAATTCCTATCTGTCCTCTCATTCAAGATGGAACCAATAAGGTCCATCCTTCCCTTAGTTCAGGAAGGACAGTTCATGACCACAATAGATCTGAAGGATGCTTATCTTCGCGTTCCAATTCACAAGGAACACTTCCTTGTGCGTTCCTGGACCAGCGCTTCCAGTTTATTGCACTTCCATTTGGTCTGGCTACTGCTCTGCTTGCAGTGACCAGAACCAGAGGTATAGCAGTAGCGACATACTTGGACGATATTCTGGTTGAAGCACCATCCTATCGTCTGGCAGAAGACCATTTGAAAGCTCTTCTATTTATTTTTAAATCTCATGGATGGAAGATAAACTTAGAAAATAGTTTTCTTATTCCCAATACCAGGGTGGAATTCCTGGGTACTATAATAGATTCCATATCCATGATGATATTCCTTACAGACCGGTGACGTTACAAGCTAACTTCTGCTTGTCTTGCCCTCCAGACCTCCTCATGGCCCTCTGTGGCTCGGTGTATGGAGGTGATTGGTCTCATGGTGTCCAGCGTGGAAATCATTCCTTTTGCCAGATTCCATCTCAGACCACTTCAGCTGTACATGCTGAGACAGTGGAATGGCGATAATGCGGATCCGTCTCAACAGATTATCTCTGGACAACCAGTCGAGAGAATCGCTCTCCTGGTAACTCTGTCCATATCACCTGTCCCAAGGGACATCCTTCTTGAGACCATTCTGGGAGATTGTGACTACGGACGCAAGTCTCTCAGGATGGGGAGCTGTTTGGGGTGTCAGGAAGGCACAGGGCCTATGGACTCAAGGAATCCCTCCTCCCAATCAACGTTTTGGAACTTTGAGTGATCTTCAATGTCCTCATCTCCTCCACGGAAGTTACCTTGTCGCAGGGATCTGCTGGAACAGGGTCCTTTTTGTTCATCAAAATCTAGATTCTCTGAGGCTGACTGCGTGGAGATTTAACGCTTAGTCTTAGCCAAGAGAGGTTTCTCTGAGAGGGTTATTGACACTCTCATTCAGGCTTGTAAGCCTGTTACTCTTCGCATCTATCATAAGGTGTGGAGAGCTTACTTGTTCTGGTATGAAGAGCGTGGTTTCACCTGGCATAAGGAAAACCAAACAATACAAAGAGTCAAGGTGCACTCGTAGCCGGAGATGTAAATAAAGTAATATTTATTATGGAATTCATAAAAACTTCTTTACGAAGATGGTACTTGTACAATCAGGATCAAGTGACAATGTGAGTGGTGAAAGCTCCACTCCAAGGACTGTCTGCTGACGCGTTTCGGCTCAAGAGGCCGTAATCGTAGCTACATTCTAAGATTCCCATTGGCCTTTTATACCCACTGGGACTTACTGATAGGTTAAAAACATTCACCTCTTCTTTCTTGGGGCAGAGCTTTGAACACACCCTATATTGCTAAAGATATAACAATGTAAAATATTCACATTTAGAATTGAAACTTTGTTTAAGCAATAACTCACTTTTCAAGGATACAAAGTTACAATCACATAAACAACTGGTTTGAATGACAGAGAAAATTATAGAGAGAATTTATAAAGATGTTTAATATGTAAAATTGTAATTTATAAAATACATTCCGAATACCTAATAAAGATGCATACACATTTTTTTTCTCTCATTGTAAATAAATTGGCACCAAATGAAAACAAATCTAAGAGGCTAAACAATGCCTCTAAGTGTTGTATATTCATATATCAACTCTTAGCAATTCTAGCAACTATTATTATAAAGTGAATTTATTTGTCAGTGCTGTAAAATTACTTAATTGATTTCTACTATCAAAAAGGCTTGTTGGTATAAATCCTTTGAGAAACATTCTAAACATTTTAAAGGATAACTCTTTCATATGACTGACTAATGTTTTTATAATTGGATACATATTATCAGGACCTTTATTCCCAAAAATTAATAAGATCATATTCTGAGTTCAATCCATCTGGAACTCTTGTCCTGAGTTTGTGTATCCAATAAACCTCTCTCTTGGTTAGCAATTTGTCTCTATTTCCTCCTCTCTCTTTACATTTGACCATTTCAACTATAGTCCACCTTAAGGAATTGGCACTTTTGCAGTGTATCTGTTTAAAGTTCTGTACAAGTGGTGTGGTTAGTTTGCCAGCCTTTATATTTGTAACATGCTCCCTAATCCTTTCTCAAGGTCTGCCTTGTGGTGAGTCCAGTATACTGTATCCCACAATCAATAAATGTAAGAAGGTATATCACATAATACGATCTACAGTTCAGACATGAGAAATGTTTAAATCTTTCCCCCATAACTGGACTTATGAAACCTTCTCCCTGTTGTAAGTATTTGCACGCTATGCACTGCGCTTAGCTACATTTATAAGTGCCTTTAAATTTTAGCCATGTTGAAATTTCAGGATGCTCTGACTTGAGCTGTGTAGGGGCTAGTATATTCCCAAGGCTCCTACCTCTTTTAAATGCGTATCTACATCCCTTCGTTGTTACATCGATCAATCCATCATCAGCCTTTAACATAGGGAAGTGTTTCCTGACAATATTACATACTTTATGATACTGTTTACTATATTCAGTTATGAAGGATACTCCTTCAAAACTTTCCTTAACTTTCCTTGTTATTTATTCATAGATAATGGCAGATTTATTACCCGGACCGGACTGCTGGAGGTGAGGCGAGTGGAGGAGGGTTACAGAGTTGGTGGAGTTAGCCCTCTTTGAACTTCCATATTATTTATGCTTAATTCGGAGTGGAGTTCCATTGACATCAGTGACATTAGCCCTACAGGCACCATAGGTGCCGACACATATTTGCTTACATTCACCTGGCATAAGGTCAAGGCTGCTAGGATTCTTTCCTTTCTCCAGGAGGGTCTGGAGAAGGGCCTTTCTGCCAGTTCCCTGAGGGGACATATTTCGTCCCTTTCTGTTTTGCTGCACAAGAGGCTCGCAGAGCTCCCTGTCGTGCAATCCTTCATTAAGGCTCTGATCAGGATCAGACCTGTGTTTAGATCTATCACTCCACCTTGGAGTTTGAATCTTGTTCTTAAGTTTTTGCAACGGGCTCCGTGTGAGCCTATGCATTCGGTTGACATTAAATTGTTGTCCTGGAAGGTTCCTTTTCTATTGGCTATTGCGTCTGCACACAGAGTTTCTGAAATAGCTGCCTTGCAATGTGAGCTTCCTTATCTGGTGTTCCACACTGATAAGGCTGTCCTACGTACCCGCTTAAGTTTTCTTCCTATGGTGGTGTCTGATCGTAACATCAATCTGGAGATTGTGGTTCCTTCCTTTTACTTCATAATCTGGATATTGTTTGAGCTTTGAAGTTTTATCTTCAAGCTACTGAGGATTTTATACAAACTTCTTTCTTGTTTGTTATCTACTCTGGGAAACTTAAGGGTCTGAAGGCCGATTTGACTTCCTTATCTTTTTGGTTGAGGAGTGTTATACGCTTAGCTTACAAGTCAGCAGGACTTAGACCTCCTCAGAGGATTACGGCTCACTCCACTAGAGCGATGGCTTCCTCTTGTGCCTTTAAGAACGAGGCATCTATGGATCAGATTTGTAAGGCGGCTACCTGGTCCTCCTTACCTACATACTTTTTCAAAATTCTACAAATTTGACGTTTTTTTTCCGGCTGAAGCAGTTTTTGGGAGAACAGTTTTGCAGGCTGTAGTGCCCTCAGATTAGTGTCCGCCTTTATTTTACCCCTCCCATTATCATTGTGTCCTCTAGAGCTTGGGTATAGTTTTCCCAACTGTATGGAATGATGTTGTGGACTCTCCTCATATTAAGAAGGAAATCATAAATTTTGCTCACCTGATAATTTATTTCCCTTCTGTATGAGGAGAGTCCACGGCCCCTGGCCGTTGACCAAAATTTATTTTCTCTTCTGGCACCATTTATACCCTAATATTTCTCCTTGTTCCCTTGGCAGAATGGCTGGGATATGAGGGAAGTAGGGGGTGTATTTAAGCCTTTGGCTGGGGTGTCTGCCTCCTCCTGGTGGCCAGGTTCAGTATTCCCAACAGTAAGGAATGATGCCGTGGACTCTCCTCATACAGAAGGAAATTTAAATTATCAGATAAGCATAATTTAATATGTTAGAGCATGTCATTTTTTGGTACGGTTACTCTAGATAACTATGTGAGTAACCATTTTTGAGTAAAGTCCCATCCTGGAGCTGTAGTATTTTAATTTGCAGAAACATTTCTTATTTTAACCTAAATATGGGGTTGTTCGCAATCCTTTAGAAAAGAGTGTGAAATGCCTTTTAACAGAAATTCACTATTAAAGTCTATATGGATTTTTGTACATAAATCATTTGATAATTTTTTTCCAAAAGTTGTGATCATCTCCTATATGGCTAAACTTTTAAATGCTACAAATGCAAAAACTCCAAACTTTAATTTGACGTTCCTAGGCTCTGTTGGTCACATCATGTATGATGTAATCAGTGACGTCATTTATGGCATTACATATGATACTATAAAATACTTTATCAATAGCATCAGAAATCACATGACATAAAGCCAAAGAAAACACTGGGGAACTCTGGCAGCAACTCTAAACTGCTTCAAACATCTATGCCTAGATTGTATACTGTTCCCTGATGTGTGTGTACATCACCATGGAAACCGCACTGTTTTTTTTTTGTTCTATTACAGAATACTATGGCTCACAACTAGGATTGGACAAAATAGTCATGCTATTAAAGGGACAGTCTTCACCAAAATTCTTATTGTTTAAAAATATGGAAAACGCCTTTACTACCCATTCCCCAGCTTTGCACAACCAAACATTGTTATTCTGTTTCTAAGCCACTACATATCCGCCTCTTATCACATGCTTTTTTTTATCAGTTTATCACCACAAAAGATTGCCAATTCCTGCAGGCCATATAGATAACATTGTGCTCTCTCCTGTGGAGTTGTGCAGGACACTGCACTAGTTGGTTTAAATGCACATCAATAGATAATAAATCATTAGCCACGTGATCCGGGGGCCATCTGCAGAGGCTTAGATACAAGGTTATCACAGAGGTAAAATGTATATTAATATAACAGTGTTGGTTATGCAAAACTGGGGAATGGGTAATAAAGGGATTATCTATCTTTTTAAACAATAAAAATGTTGTCCAATCAGCGCTCTAGCTACAGCAAAAGTGCCAAAAGGAGAGAGCACTGACTGCAATTCAGACCGTTGGCTCACAGAAAAATTGACTTTTAAAGTGGGCGGCGGAACGTGGGGTATTTGAATTTCATATCTATATTGAAAAGTAAGTTTACCATCACTTTAATGTAATATTCACATTGGAATGTGAAATATTCTGTTTCATTGTTGATTCCCATAAACTTTTATGTTGAAATCAAAAAGAATCAACATTTTAATCTCAAATTGTGATAAATCCCTAGTGCACTTTAGAGTAACAGATGCTGCAGGTTAGTTTTGCTCTTCTGTGTTCTTTTTAAAAAAAAAATTGGAGTATTACAGCAAATCGGAGATTATATTCATTGCACTTTAATTCTTGTGTGCTGCATTCATCTGTCTGCTCATTTTCAAGTGGTAAGGCTGATCAAGTGAAAATAAATTTTCATAGCTAATATAGACTGTGCAATTTGAGGACACCTTTCAATTTTCTTTGTTGTACCATTTTCACTTTGTTCTCATGAAATCTTTGTGGCACATGATTCCTAACTCAGGAGCAGCAGGTGATTGGTGGCTACACACATGCCGTTTGTCATTGGCTTAGCAGATGTGCTCAGCAAGGTCCCAATAGTTCATAGCTTCTCCGGAGCTGTGTTTGCAGGGATAAACACATAGAGCATATTATTATGGTACTATTGCTTGTATATAACACATTTTCTTTTGCACTTTTATGTCTATTCAACTAACCTGCTGGGAAAGAGGTTTATTAAAGAGGGATTGCCCATAAGGCGTGATCTATCTTTTTTTGTATTTATTTATTTTTGTAAAGTTTTGTTTGTTTGATGTGAGCAAAAAATATGTGTGTGTCACACATGAACTAATGTGTGATTTCTGATTTCCCTCTCTGTGATCTACCATTATATCTCTGGCAATCTACCTTTTTGGACACACTTGAATTGAAGAATGCAAGAAGTGGGCAAAAAAAAAAAAAAAAAAGACTGAAAACTCCTGAGTCTGGAACCCAGTAACTGTGCACAATTTGTTGTGTAGGGTCTTGCAATTATAGTGTATCTGAAAGTATCAGATAAGAAAATATCCACAACATGCTTGTGATTGACTCAGCAATGTGAGAGATGTTCTAACTGCACATGAGACATTGAACTGAAGAGTAATTTTATTATAACTTGGTTGCCTGGATGAAACATCGTTTTTAACTTTTCCAAGTGATTCACACATTGTTAGAATGACCCAGGTTTCTTATGTAGCTCATTATGAAATTTGAACAGATTGTGCAATCTAAAGTTACAGTGATACAATTACTTGGGTGTCTATTAAATTTAATGTGTATTGTGAAATAAAGAAAAGGTACTTTTTTAATTAAGGGATCACCATTTTCTATTTAAGGACCGCCACATACATAAGGACCACCACAGACCCCCTAGCATTTGTGTTCCTACTTATACGCTAAACTACCACCACCACCAATAAATTGATCCATCCTTACACAACAATTAATGTCCCCACCACTTATGCGCTGTGAGTGCCATTCATTATATCTAACGCTGTCACCAATGTTTTTACACACAGCATTTGAACGTTTGTGCTGGTTTGGTTTCGGAGATATTGCACATTATTTTTTTATGAAACCCCACCCACTTTGCACCCCATGTTATTTAATTTTAAAAACAAATATACCATTTGTTTGTGCTGCGTTTGTGCTGATTTGTGCCGCAAAAATGAACATTTGTGTCGGTTTGGTTTCGGAGATATTGCAAATTATATTTGCTGAAATTCACCCACTTTGCACCCGATTTTAATTCATTTTAAAAACAAATAAACCATTTGTTTGTGCTGTGTTTGTGCTGATTTGTGCTGCAAAAACAAACGGTTGTGCCAGTTTGGTTTCGGAGATATTGTGCATTATATTTGCTGAAACTCCGCCCACTTTGCACCCCATGTTATTACATTTTAGAAACAAATATACAATTTTGTTTTTGCTGCGTTTGTGCCACAAAAAGAAACGTTTGTGTCAATTTGGTTTTGAAGATACTGCATATTTTATGTTATCAATCCCTACTGACTTTACACTTTATGTTATTAAATGTTAAATACAACTATATTAATTTGTTCCCTGTTTGTGCCGGTTTGGTGGATATTGCACAAATTATTTCAGTTAATCTGTGTAGTTTTGCCTGCTGAGATATTACACATGTTAGGAAATGTATCCTCAGTCTGCACCCAGTAATTAATTGTAAATTAAAAATACACTATTGTGCTGGATAGAGGCAATTTGTGGATGTTTTTTTAGGGGAAATATAGAAAACCAGTGATTAACACTGCACCAGAAAGTTTAATGTAAGGAGGTTAACATTGCACCCAAGAGGTTAATGTGGCATTAACAGGGCCAAATTTCAAATTAGGCAGAGTAGGCATGTGTCTACAGGCACACTCCATAGAGGGGAGGGGAGCCGTGCCCATGCCTACTGTGCCTAATTGTTGGTTTTCTGTCAACTAATTTGACAGAACACCAGCAACAAGGAGGATGTGCTACGCTGCGCTCTATACAGAACTCTATTCAGAGTGCACCTCCTTCTTTTCCATGACCGGCGGCTTCCGTGAGGGCAGAGAGGGACCTCAGTGTAAGCTGCCCATTGAAATGCCTGTCCAGCACAGGCAGGCGTTTCATTGGGCAGCCTACGCTGGGGTTCTTCCCTGCCCCCATAGAAGCCGCCGGTCACAGAAAACAAGGCGGATGCACTCTGTATAGTGTGCTCTGTGCATACGACGCCCAAAATGTAAATCCGGCCGTGGGCATTAAGGGATTAACATGGTAACATACCAGTTTATACGGCATACATGGTGGGCTTATCGAAGCAAAATGGATGTGAAGGAGCCCAAACCATAGCTTAAAGGGACATGAAACCCAAAATTTTTCTTTCATGATTCAGATAGAGAATACAATTTTAAACATCTTTCCAATTTACTTATATTATTTAATTTGCTTCCTTCCTTTGTTATCCTTTGCTGAAAGGTTTATCTAGGTAGATTCAGGAGCAGCAAAGAACCTAGGTTCTCCTTGCTGATTGGTGGCTGCATATATATATATATATATATATATATATATACCGTTTGTCATTGGCTCACCCATGTGTTTGGTAAGAAACCAGTAGTGCATTGCTGCTCCTTCAACAAATGATATCAAGAGAATTTAACAAATTAGATAATAGAAGTAAATTAGACAATTGTTTAAAATTGTTTTCTCTGTCTGATTCATGAAAGACATTTTTTGGGTTTAATGTCCCTTTAAGTAATGTAAATGCAAAGTGAATAAGTAGAAACTCACTACTTAATTGAAAAAGGAAGTTTTCAATTCAATTGCAATATAGCCGTCTTCAACCCAATTAAGCCTAATAAACCTCCTTTAGCCAATTTAACCTCTTTGTTGCCATGCTAATCGCATGTAATGTCATGTTAACCGCAGACAGCCCAATATTAACTTGCTTAGAGTTAACAAGCGCTTAAAAGCACTCCAGCAAGTTTTCTTATATAAGTCACTTCTTTTTTTAAACTTTTAGTGGGAGATTTACATTCCTTGCAACGGGAAAAAAACTGTGTCGCCAGTTTTCTACGCAGCACAGCAGTGTAGTTACGCTGAAACTAGACTTTTGCGCTGCGTAACTATACTGCTGTGCTGCTTAGAAAACTGGCAATTAGCAAACAAAGAGGCAACAAAGAGGTTAAATTGGCTAAAGGAGGTTTATTAGGCATAACGGGGTTGAAGAGGGCTATATTGCAATTTAATTGAAAACTTCCTTTCTTTTTTATGACACGATGAGTCCACGGATCATCTTAATTACTAATGGGATATTCACCTCCTGGTCAGCAGGAGGCGGCAAAGAGCACCACAGCAGAGCTGTTAAAAAGCTCCTCCCTTCCCTCCCACCCCAGTCATTCTCTTTGCCTACGTTAGTGATAGGAAGTGGTAAAGTGAGGTGTTAGATAAGATTCTTCAATCAAGAGTTTATTATTTTTAAAGTAGTGCAGGATTGTGCTGCTTTGTCCTGGGGCATAGCCGTAGTCCATATCAGTCTCTTCAGTAGAGCATTGGTGGCTTTAAAGCAATGGGAACTTGTGGGACATAATTCTCGCTGCGCCTCCCATATATTATTGCTGCCCTAACCCTGAAAATCTGAGGAATATTTATTCAGGAATTTCTTTTCTTTCATGTAATTGGCAAGAGTCCATGAGCTAGGGATGTATGGGATATACAATCCTACCAGGAGGGGCAAAGTTTCCTAAACCTCAAAATGCCTATAAATACACCCCTCACCACACCCACAATTTAGTTTTACAAACTTTGCCTCCTATGGAGGTGGTGAAGTAAGTTTGTGCTAGATTTCTATGTTGATATGCGCTTCTCAGCATGTTGAAGCCCGGTCCCTCTCAGAGTACAGTGAATGTCAGAGAGATGTGATGGAGTATCACCTATTGAATACAATGGTCTTCCTAACGGGATCTATTTCATAGGTTCTCTGTTATCGGTCGTAGAGATTCATCTCTTACCTCCCTTTTCAGATCGACGATATACTCTTTTATATACCATTACCTCTACTGATTTTCGTTTCAGTACTGGTTTGGCTATCTGCTATATGTGGATGGGTGTCTTTTGGTAAATATGTCTCATTTACTTAAGACACTCTCAGCTATGGTTGGGCACTTTATAAAGTTCTAAATATATGTTTGTACTTATATTTGCCATGATTCAGGTTTATCAGTATATTTCCTTTTTGCAGACTGTCAGTTTCATATCTGGGAAATGTTTAAAAAAAAAAAAAAAATATTCTTACCTGAGGTTTTCAAATTGACTCTTTCTAAATTGCGGGCTGTATTAGGCTTGCAAGAGCGCAGAATGCTATAATTTATTGCGTCATTCTTGGCGCAAGACTTTTTGAGCACGAAAATTACGTTGACGCAAATTCGTCATTTCCGGCGTCTTAGTTGGCGCCGAGTCTTTCTCCAACATAGGTGTGTCCGGTCCACGGCGTCATCCTTACTTGTGGGATATTCTCTTCCCCAACAGGAAATGGCAAAGAGCCCAGCAAAGCTGGTCATATGATCCCTCCTAGGCTCCGCCTACCCCAGTCATTCTCTTTGCCGTTGCACAGGCAACATCTCCACGGAGATGGCTAAGAGTTTTTTGGTGTTTAAATGTAGTTTTATTCTTCAATCAAGTGTTTGTTATTTTAAAATAGTGCTGGTATGTACTATTTACTCTGAAACAGAAAAGAGAAGAAGATTTCTGTTTGTGAGAGGAAGATGATTTTAGCAGACGTTACTAAAATCGATTGCTGTTTCCACTCAGGACTGTTGAGATGAAGTAACTTCAGTTGGGGGAAGCAGTTGGCAGACTTTTCTGCCTGAGGTATGATGGCCACATTTCTAACACGACTTGTTAATGCTGGAAGGCTGTCATTTTCCCTATGGGGACCGGTAAGCCATTTTCTTAGATTAAGTATAAGAATAAAGGCTTTATAAGGGCTTAAAAAACTGGTAGACATTTTTCTGGGCTAAAACGATTACTTGCTAAGCATATTTGACAGATTATAGCGCTTTATAGTTATTATAATCTTGGGGATTGTTGTTAAAAAACGGCAGGCACTGTATGGACACCTTTTTCAGATGGGGGCCTTCTCTAGTCATAGGCAGAGCCTCATTTTCGCGCCACTAATGCGCAGTTGTTTTTGGAAGGCAAGGCATGCAGATGCATGTGTGAGGAGCTAAGATCCATTGAAAAAGCTTATAGAAGGCGTCATTTGGTATCGTATTCCCCTCTGGGCTTGGTTGGGTCTCAGCAAAGCAGATTCCTGGGACTGTATAGGGGTTAAATGTAAAAACGGCTCCGGTTCCGTTATGTTAAGGGTTAAAGCTTTCAAATTTGGTGTGCAACACTTTTAAGGCTTTAAGACACTGTGGTGAAATTTTGGTGAATTTTGAACAATTGCTTCATACTTTTTCGCATATTCAGTAATAAAGTGTGTTCTGTTTAAAATTTAAAGTGACAGTAACGGTTTTATTTTAAAACGTTTTTTGTGCTTTGTTGACAAGTTTAAGCCTGTTTAACATGTCTGAACCATCAGTTAAACGATGTTCTATATGTATGAAAGCCAATGTGTCTCCCCATTTAAATATATGTGATAATTGTGACATGGTGTCCAAACAAAGTAGGGACAATGATGCCACAGATAATAATAGTGCCCAAGATGATTCTTCAGATGAGGGGAGTAAGCATGGTACTGCATCACCCCCTTCTGTGTCTACACCAGTTTTGCCCACACAAGAGGCTCCTAGTACATCTAGTGCGCCAATACTTATTACTATGCAACAATTAACGGCTGTTATGGATAATTCTATTAAAAATATTTTATCTAAAATGCCTACTTATCAAAGAAAGCGCGATTGCTCTGTTTTAAACACTGAAGAGCAAGAGGACGCTGATGATAACGCTTCTGACATACCCTCACACCAATCTGAAGGGGCCAGGAGGGAGGTTTTGTCTGAGGGAGAAATTTCAGATTCAGGGAAAATTTCTCAACAAGCTGAACCTGATGTTGTAACATTTAAATTTAAATTAGAACATCTCCGCGCACTGCTTAAGGAGGTATTATCTACTCTGGATGATTGTGACAATTTGGTCATTCCAGAGAAATTATGTAAGATGGACAAGTTCCTAAAGGTTCCAGTGCCCCCCGATGTTTTTCCTATACCCAAGCGGGTGGCGGACATAGTAAACAAGGAATGGGAAAGGCCCGGCATACCTTTTGTGCCTCCCCCTATATTTAAGAAATTATTTCCTATAGTCGACCCCAGAAAGGACTTATGGCAGACAGTCCCTAAGGTCGAGGGGGCGGTCTCTACTCTAAACAAACGCACTACTATTCCCATAGAAGATAGTTGTGCTTTTAAAGATCCTATGGATAAAAAATTAGAGGGTTTGCTTAAAAGAATGTTTGTTCAGCAAGGTTACCTTCTTCAACCAATTTCATGCATTGTTCCTGTCACTACGGCAGCGTGTTTCTGGTTCGAAGAACTAGAAAAGTCGCTCGATAAGGAATCTTCGTATGAGGAGATTATGGACAGAGTTCATGCACTTAAATTGGCTAACTCTTTTATTCTAGATGCCGCTTTGCAATTAGCGAGATTAGCGGCGAAAAATTCAGGGTTTGCTATTGTGGCGCGCAGAGCGCTCTGGCTAAAGTCTTGGTCAGCGGATGTGTCTTCCAAGACAAAATTGCTTAACATCCCTTTCAAGGGCAAAACACTGTTTGGTCCTGATTTGAAAGAGATTATTTCAGACATCACCGGAGGAAAGGGCCACGCCCTTCCTCAGGATAGGTCTTTTAAGGCTAGAAATAAGCCTAATTTTCGTCCCTTTCGCAGAAACGGACCAGCCTCTACTTCTACATCCTCTAAGCAAGAGGGTAATACTTCTCAACCCAAACCAGCCTGGAGACCGATGCAAGGCTGGAACAAGGGTAAGCAGGCCAAGAAGCCTGCCACTGCTACCAAAACAGCATGAAGGGATGGCCCCCGATCCGGGACCGGATCTGGTGGGGGGCAGACTTTCTCTCTTTGCTCAGGCCTGGGCAAGAGATGTTCAGGATCCTTGGGCACTAGAAATAGTTTCTCAAGGTTATCTCCTGGAATTCAAGGAACTACCCCCAAGGGGAAGGTTCCACAGGTCTCAATTATCTTCAAACCAAATAAAAAGACAGGCATTCTTACATTGTGTAGAAGACCTGTTAAGGATGGGAGTAATTCATCCAGCTCCAATAAGAGAACAAGGGATGGGGTTTTACTCCAACCTGTTCATAGTTCCCAAAAAAGAGGGAACGTTCAGACCAATTCTAGATCTCAAGATCCTAAACAAATTTCTCAGGGTTCCATCATTCAAAATGGAAACCATTCGAACGATCCTTCCTACCATCCAGGAAGGTCAATTTATGACCACGGTGGATTTAAAGGATGCGTACCTCCATATTCCTATCCACAAGGAACATCATCAGTTCCTAAGGTTCGCTTTTCTGGACAAGCATTACCAGTTTGTGGCACTTCCTTTCGGATTAGCCACTGCTCCGAGAATTTTCACAAAGGTACTAGGGTCCCTTCTAGCGGTTCTAAGACCAAGGGGCATTGCAGTAGTACCGTACTTGGACGACATCCTGATTCAAGCGTCGTCTCTGTCAAAAGCAAAGGCTCATACGGACATCGTCCTAGCCTTTCTCAGATCTCACGGATGGAAAGTAAACATAGAAAAAAGCTCTCTTTCCCCGTCAACAAGAGTTCCCTTCTTGGGAACAATAATAGACTCCTTAGAAATGAGAATTTTTCTGACAGAGGTCAGAAAATCAAAACTTCTAAGCTCTTGTCAAGTTCTTCATTCTGTTCTTCGTCCTTCCATAGCGCAGTGCATGGAAGTAATAGGATTGATGGTTGCAGCAATGGACATAGTTCCTTTTGCACGAATTCATCTAAGACCATTACAACTGTGCATGCTAAGACAGTGGAATGGGGATTATACAGACTTGTCTCCGACGATTCAAGTAGATCAAAGGACCAGAGATTCACTCCGTTGGTGGCTGACCTCGGACAATCTGTCACAGGGAATGAGCTTCCGCAGACCAGAGTGGGTCATTGTCACGACCGACGCCAGTCTGGTGGGCTGGGGCGCGGTCTGGGAACCCCTGAAAGCTCAGGGTCTATGGTCTCAGGAAGAATCTCTTCTCCCAATAAACATTCTGGAACTAAGAGCGATATTCAATGCTCTCTAAGCTTGGCCTCATCTAGCAAAGGCCAAATTCATAAGGTTTCAATCAGACAACATGACGACAGTTGCATATATCAACCATCAGGGGGGAACAAGGAGTTCCCTGGCGATGGAGGAAGTGACCAAGATAATTCAATGGGCGGAGGATCACTCCTGCCACTTGTCTGCAATCCACATCCCAGGGGTGGAAAATTGGGAAGCGGATTTTCTGAGTCGTCAGACATTCCATCCGGGGGAGTGGGAACTCCACCCGGAAATCTTTGCCCAAATAACTCAATTATGGGGCATTCCAGACATGGATCTGATGGCGTCTCGTCAGAACTTCAAGGTTCCTTGTTACGGGTCCAGATCCAGGGATCCCAAGGCGACTCTAGTAGATGCACTAGTAGCACCTTGGACCTTCAACCTAGCTTATGTTTTCCCACCGTTTCCTCTCATTCCCAGGCTGGTAGCCAGGATCAACCAGGAGAGGGCTTCGGTGATCTTGATAGCTCCTGCGTGGCCACGCAGGACTTGGTATGCAGACCTGGTGAATATGTCATCGGCTCCACCATGGAAGCTACCTTTGAGACAGGACCTTCTTGTTCAAGGTCCATTCGAACATCCGAATCTGGTTTCTCTCCAACTGACTGCTTGGAGATTGAACGCTTGATTTTATCAAAGCGTGGGTTTTCAGATTCTGTAATAGATACTCTGATTCAGGCTAGAAAGCCTGTAACTAGAAAAATTTACCATAAGATATGGAAAAAATATATCTATTGGTGTGAATCTAAAGGATTCCCATGGAACAAGATAAAAATCCCTAGGATTTTATCCTTTCTACAAGAGGGTTTGGAGAAGGGATTATCTGCAAGTTCTCTGAAGGGGCAGATTTCTGCGTTATCTGTTTTACTTCACAAGAGGCTGGCAGCTGTGCCAGACGTTCAAGCGTTTGTTCAGGCTCTGGTTAGAATCAAGCCTGTTTACAGACCTTTGACTCCTCCCTGGAGTCTTAATCTAGTTCTTTCAGTTCTTCAAGGGGTTCCGTTTGAACCCTTACATTCCGTAGATATTAAGTTATTATCTTGGAAAGTTTTGTTTTTGGTTGCAATTTCTTCTGCTAGAAGAGTTTCTGAGTTATCTGCTCTGCAGTGTTCTCCGCCCTATCTGGTGTTCCATGCAGATAAGGTGGTTTTGCGTACTAAGCCTGGTTTTCTTCCGAAAGTTGTTTCCAACAAGAATATTAACCAGGAGATAGTTGTACCTTCTTTGTGCCCGAATCCAGTTTCAAAGAAGGAACGTTTGTTACACAATTTGGACGTAGTCCGTGCTCTAAAATTCTATTTAGAGGCCACTAAAGATTTCAGACAAACTTCTTCTTTGTTTGTTGTTTATTCTGGTAAAAGGAGAGGTCAAAAAGCAACTTCTACCTCTCTTTCTTTTTGGCTTAAAAGCGTTATCCGTTTGGCTTATGAGACTGCCGGACGGCAGCCTCCTGAAAGAATCACAGCTCACTCCACTAGGGCTGTGGCTTCCACATGGGCCTTCAAGGACGAGGCTTCTGTTGACCAGATATGTAAGGCAGCGACTTGGTCTTCACTGCACACTTTTGCCAAATTTTACAAATTTGATACTTTTGCTTCTTCAGAGGCTATTTTTGGGAGACAGGTTTTGCAAGCCGTGGTGCCTTCCATTTAGGTGACCTGATTTGCTCCCTCCCTTCATCCGTGTCCTAAAGCTTTGGTATTGGTTCCCACAAGTAAGGATGACGCCATGGACCGGACACACCTATGTTGGAGAAAACAGAATTTATGCTTACCTGATAAATTACTTTCTCCAACGGTGTGTCCGGTCCACGGCCCACCCTGGTTTTTTTAATCAGGTCTGATGAATTATTTTCTCTAACTACAGTCACCACGGTATCATATGGTTTCTCCTATGCATATTTCCTCCTGTACGTCGGTCGAATGACTGGGGTAGGCGGAGCCTAGGAGGGATCATATGACCAGCTTTGCTGGGCTCTTTGCCATTTCCTGTTGGGGAAGAGAATATCCCACAAGTAAGGATGACGCCGTGGACCGGACACACCGTTGGAGAAAGTAATTTATCAGGTAAGCATAAATTCTGTTTTTTTCGAGGTTGCATCATCTATGATGCTCGAGTTTCGTTCCTGACGTTTTTGGCGCCAAAAAATGTTTTTCAGTTTTCTTATTTAAGACCTCATTCCTTTTGCCTCTGGTCTTTTTTTCTATGTCAGAGGCTTATTCTGTTAGCATTTTTTCCCATTCTTGAAACTGTCATATAAGGAAATTGATAATTTTGCTTTATATGTTGTTTTTTCTTTTACATACTGCAAGATGTCTCAATCTGATCATGTCTCAGAATCTACTACTGGAATCCTGCTGCCTGATATCGGTTCTACCAAAGCTAAGTGCATTTGTTGTAAACTTGTGGTTACTGTTCCTCCAGCTGTGGTTTGTAATAGTTGCCATGATAAACTTTTACATGCAGAGAATGTTTCCATCAGTAGTAGTTCATTACATGTTGCTGGTCCATCAACATCTAATGTTCAGGATATTCCTGTAAATTTAAGAGAATTTATTTCTGATTCCATTCAGAAGGCTTTGTCTGCTATTCCGCCTTCTAATAAACGTAAAAGGTCTTTTAAAACTTCTCATAGAGTTGATGAATTTTCTAATGACTGACAACATACTGATTTATCTATCTCTGATGAGGATCTGTCTGATTCAGAGGATCCTGCCTCAGATATTGACACTGACAAATCCTCTTATTTATTTAAAATGGAGTATATTCGTTCTTTATTAAAAGAAGTGTTGATTGCATTAGATATGGAGGAGACTAGTCCTCTTGATACTAAAACTAGTAAACGTTTAAATTCGGTTTATAAACCTCATGTAGTTAATCCAGAGGTTTTTCCAGTTCCTGATGCTATTTCAGATATGATTTCTAAGGAATGGAATAGACTGGGTACTTCTTTTACTCCTTCTTCAAAGTTTAAAAAATTGTATCCTTTGCCTACTGATAGATTTGAGTTTTGGGAAAAGATCCCCAAAGTTGATGGGGCCATCTCTACTCTTGCTAAACGTACTACTATTCCTACGGAAGATAGTACTTCTTTTAAAGATCCTTTAGATAGGAAGCTTGAATCTTATCTAAGGAAAGCTTATTTATGTTCAGGCCATCTTCTTAGGCCTGCTATTTCTTTGGATGATGTTGCAGCTGCCTCAACTTTTTGGTTGGAAAATTTAGCGCAACAAGTATCAGATCATAATGTGTATAGCATTGTTAAATTAATTCAACATGCTAATAATTTCATTTGTGATGCCATTTTTGATGATATCAGAATTGATGTTAGATATGTCTTTAGCTATTTTAGCTAGAAGAGCTTTATGGCTTAAATCTTGGAATGCTGATATGTCTTCTAAATAGACATTGCTATCTCTTTCTTTCCAAGGTAATACATTATTTGGTTCTCAGTTGGATTCTATAATTTCAACTGTCACTGGGGGGAAGGGAGCTTTTTTGCCTCCGGATAAAAAAAATCTAAGGGTAAATTTAAAGCTTCTAACCATTTTTGTTCCTTTCGACAGAATAAGGAACAGAAACCTAGTCCTTCCCCTAAGGAATCTGTTTCCAATTGGAAGCCTTCCTCAATCTGGAATAAATCCAAGCCATTTAAGAGATCTAAACCAGCCCCCAAGTCCGCATGAAGGTGCGGCCCTCATTCCAGCTCAGCTGGTAGGGGTCAGATTAAAATTTTTCAAGGATGTTTGGATAAATTCAGTCCAAAATCATTGGATTCAGAATATTGTCTCTCAGGGGTACAGAATAGGTTTCAGAGTAAGACCGCCTGTGAGAAGTTTCTTTCTCTCACGCATTCCAGTGAACCCAGAGAAAGCACAGGCTTTCCTGAAGTGTGTTTCAGACCTGGAGTTATCTGGGGTAATCTTGCCAGTTCCTTTTCAGGAACAGGGTATGGGGTTTTATTCAAATATTTTCATTGTCCCAAAGAAAGAAAATTCATTCAGACCAGTTCTGGATCTAAAAGTCTTAAATCGTTATGTAAGAGTACCAACATTCAAAATGGTGACTATATGGACTATTCTGCCTTTTGTTCAGCAAGGGCATTATATGTCCACAATAGACTTACAGGATGCATATCTTCATGTTCCGATTCATCCAGATCACTATCAGTTCCTGAGATTCTCTTTTCTAGACAAGCATTACCAATTTGTTGCTCTTCCCTTTGGTCTAGCGACAGCTCCAAGGATCTTTTCAAAGGTTCTCAGTGCCCTACTCTCTGTAATCAGAGAGAGGGGTATTGCGGTGTTTCCTTATTTGGACGATATCTTGGTACTTGCTCAGTCTTTACGTTCTGCAGAATCTCACACAAATCAACTTGTGTTGTTTCTTCAAGACATGGTTGGAGGATCAGTTTACCAAAAAGTTATTTGATTCCTCAGACAAGGGTAACCTTTTTAGATTTCCAGATAGATTCAGTATCCATGACTTTGTCTCTAACAGACAAGAGACGTCTGAAATTGGTTTCAGCCTGTTGGAACCTTCAGTCTGTCATTCCCTTCAGTAGCTATGTGCATGGAGGTTTTAGGTCTCATGACTGCAGCATCGGACACGATCCCCTTTGCTCGTTTTCATATGAGACCTCTTCAGCTTTGTATGCTGAACCAATGGTGCAGGGATTATACAAGGATATCACAATTAATATCCTTAAATCCAAATGTTCTACTATCTCTGACATGGTGGTTAGATCACCATCGTATAGTTCAAGGGGCCTCTTTTGTTCATCCAACCTGGACTGTGATCACAACAGATGTGAGTTTTTCAGGTTGGGGAGCTGTCTGGGGATCTCTGACAGCACAAGGGGTTTGGAAATCTCAAGAGGCGAGATTACCAATCAATATTTTGGAACTCCGTGCGATTCTCAGAGCTCTTCAGTTTTGGCCTCTATTGAAGAGATAGACATTTTATTTGTTTTGAGACAGACAATGTCATAACTGTGGCGTATGTCAATCATCAGGGTGGGACTCACAGTCCTCAGGCCGTGAAAGAAGTATCCCGGATACTTGTTTGGGCAGAATCCAGCTCCTGTCTAATTTCTGCGGTCCATATCCCAGGTATAGACAATTGGGAAGCGGATTATCTCAGTCGTCAAACTTTACATCTGGGAGAGTGGTCTCTTCACCCAGATGTGTTTTTTCAAATTGTTCAGATGTGGGGGCTTCCAGAAATAGATCTGATGGCATCTCATCTAAACAAGAAACTTCCCAGGTACCTGTCCAGGTCCAGGGATCCTCAGGCGGAAGCAGTGGATGCATTGACACTTCCTTGGAGTTATCAACCTGCCTATATTTTTCCGCCTCTAGTTCTTCTTCCAAGAGTGATTTCCAAGATCATCATGGAGCAATCATTTGTGCTGCTGGTGGCACCAGCATGGGCTCACAGGTTTTAGTATGCAGATCTTGTTCGGCTGTCCAGTTGCCAACCATGGCCACTTCCACTAAGGCCAGACCTTCTATCTCAAGGTCCGTTTTTCCATCAGGATCTCAAATCATTAAATTTGAAGGTATGGAGATTGAACGCTTAGTGCTTAGTCATAGAGGTTTCTCTGACCCAGTGATTAATACTATATTGCAGGCTCGTAAAGCTGTTTCTAGAAAGATTTATTATCGAGTTTGGAAGACTTACATTTCATGGTGTTCTTCTCATAAATTCTCTTGGCATTCTTTTCGAATTCCTAGAATTTTACAGTTTCTTTAGGATGGTTTGGATAAGGGTTTGTCTGCGAGTTCCTTGAAAGGACACATCTCTGCTCTTTCTGTTTTATTTCACAGAAAAATTGCTAAACTCCCTGATATTCGTTGTTTTGTACAGGCTTTGGTTCGTATCAAGCCTGTCATTAAATCAATCTCTCCTCCTTGGAATCTTAATTTCGTTTTGAAGGCTTTACAGGCGCCTCCGTTTGAGCCTATGCATTCTTTGGACATTAAATTGCTTTCTTGCAAAGTGTTGTTTCTTTTGGCCATCTCTTCTGCTAGAAGAGTTTCTGAATTATCTGCTCTTTCATGTGAGTCTCCTTTTCTGATTTTTCATCAGGATAAGGCAGTTTTGCGGACTTCATTTAAATTCTTACCTAAAGTTGTGAATTCCAACAACATTAGTAGGGAAATTGTTGTCCCATCTTTGTGTCCCCATCCTAAGAATTCTTTGGAAAGATCTTTAAATTCTTTGGATGTGGTGAGAGCTTTGAAATATTATGTTGAAGCTACTAAAGTTTTCAGGAAGACTTCTAGTCTATTGGTTATCTTTTCTGGTTGTAGGAAAGGTCAGAAGGCTTCTGCCATTTCTTTGGCATCTTGGTTAAAGCTTTTGATTCATCACGCTTATTTGGAGTCGGGTAAATCCGCGCCTCAGAGGATTACAGCTCATTCTACTAGGTCAGTTTCCACTTCCTGGGCTTTTAAGAATGAAGCTTCGGTTGATCAGATTTGCAAAGCAGCAACTTGATCTTCTTTGCACACATTTACTAAATTCTACCATTTCTATGTTTTTTCTTCTTCAGAAGCAGTTTTTGGTAGAAATGTTCTTCAGGCGCTTTTTCAGTTTGATTCTTCTGCTTATAATTTCATTTTTTTTTCTTTTCCATTATAAGATTAAAATGTATGATTTGGGTTGTGGATTAATTTTTTTCAGTGGAATTGGCTGTCTTTATTTTTTATCCCTCCCTCTCTAGTGACTCTTGCGTAGAGTTCGACATCCCTCCACCTTAGCAAGAGAACTACTATTCCCATAGAGGATAGTTGTGCTTTCAAAGATCCTATGAACAAGAAGTTAGAGGGTTTATTTAAAAAGATTTAGTTTCACCAGGGTCTGCAATGGCAGCCAGCTGCGTGCATTGCTACCGTCACTAGTGCGGCAGCATATTGGTTTGATGTAGTTTCTGAGTCTCTCAGGACTGAGACTTCCCTGGAGAAGATCCAAGACAGGATAAAAGCTCTGAAGCTAGCTAATGCTTTTATTGCGGATGCTTCCCTTCAAATTATTAAACTGGGAGCTAAGATTTCGGGTTTCTCTATTCTAGCCCGCAGAGCCTTATGGTTAAATCCTTGGTCTGTGGATGTGTCATCTAAGTCTAAGCTTCTAGCGATTCCTTACAAGGGGAAGATCTTGTTTGGACCTGGCCTGACGGAAATTATCTCTGATATCACGGGAGGTAAGGGTCATCTCCTCCCTCAGGATAAGAGAAACAAACAAAAAGGACGACAGAGTAATTCATTTTTGTTCCTTTTGAAATTTCAAGGGAAATTCTTCCTCTTCCTCCTCTAAGCAGGAACAATCTAAACCTACATGGAGACCCCACCAGTCTTGGAACAAGGGTAAACAATCCAAGAAGCCTACTATTGAATCCAAGACAGCATGAAGGGCATGCCCCCGATTCGGGACTAGATCTGTTAGGGGGCAGACTTTCCTTCTTCGTTCAGGCTTGGGTTTGGGACATTCAGGATCCCTGGGCAATAGAAATAGTGTCACAGGGATACAAATTGGAGTTCAAAAGTTTTCCTCCCAGAGGCAGGTTTCTACTTTCAAGATTATCTGCAGACCAAACAAAGAGAGAGGCGTTCTTACATTGTGTAGGAGACCTCTCCGCCCTGGGAGTTATTTTTCCCGTTCCAGTTCAGGAACAGGGTCAGGGTTTTTATTCCAATTTGTTTGTGGTTCCCAAAAAGGAGGGAACCTTCAGACCAATTTTAGACCTTAAGAGTCTAAACAAATTTCTCAGGGTTCAGTCCTTCAAGATGGAAACTATTCGTTCCATTCTTCCATTGATCCAGGAGGGTCAATTTATGACAACAGTGGATTTAAAGGACACGTATCTACATGTTCCTATTCACAGGGATCATCACAAGTTCCTAAGGTTTGCCTTCCAGGACAAACACTTCCAGTTTGTGGCTCTTCCTTTTGGTCTGGCCACACCTCCCAGAATCTTCACAAAGGTTCTGGGGTCTCTGCTGGCGGACCTCTCTCTCTCTCTCTCTCTCTCTCTCTCTCTCTCTCTATCTATCTATCTATCTATCTATCTATATATATATATATATAAAAAACACAGAGTTAAAAAACTGAGCTGTGCAACAATGACTGGAATAATTTGTGGGGCCGTATGTGGTGTATATTTGTGTGACCTCTCAGCCAAGCCCTCTTGTTCCCCTCCCCCTGTATGCCCTGATTCCTTTATGGTCCATTCCTTTTCCATTCAGTGTGATCTATATAAAGCATAAAACTATTTATTACACCTCTTGATACCATAAACACTTTGGGCCCCTTGTATTAAATTCCATACAGACAAGGTTTTCAACTTGAGAACCTGTCCGCACAGCTTTGTGGTGTAGGGCAGTGGACCCTGTACATCCGCTGCATATGCACCATTGAAACTCAAGCAAGTGTGCAATGCCGCCCTTTTCCCTCCTGTGACCAATCATGCAAGATAAGGGCCTGTCAATCACCCGAACACTCATAGGTGGCGGAGATTGTAAGGAACAGGGGTCTAATGACCACTGCTTCTTAAATTGCAGGAAGTTGGCTCGAATTTGCACGTCTACCCCGCAAGGGCTTTATAAATGCACACTTTAGATATTCTTAGTGTAGTCTGCAGCAGGGTAAGATAACTACCATTACAGGACATGCTTTTCAGAGCAAAAGTCCTCTACTGAGTATAGACAATAAACTTACTGTAGCTATTATAGGTGTCTCATAGTAACACTTCAAAGGAAAATCTGCTCATTTTGCCTTCCTGTAGAGACCACAGCTCCCTTAAGGGGCTGTGATAGGAAGTAATGGACACTAGACAAATGAAGTTAAAAATAACTAAATGGTTAAAAACCCTTTCAATGATAAATACATATTGCAATGATTTCTATTAAAGGGACACTGAACCCCATTTTTTTTTTTCTTTCGTGATTTAGATAGAGCATGCCATTTTAAGCAACTTTCTAATTTACTCCTATGATCAATTTTTCTTCGTTCTCTAGCTATCTTTATTTGAAAAAGAAGGCATCAAAGCTATTTTTTGGTTCAGACCCTGGACAGCACATGTTTATTGGTGGGTGAATTTAGCCACCAATCAGCAAGAACAACCCAGGTTGTTCACCAAAAATGGGCCGGCATCTAAACTTACATTCTTGCTTTTCAAATAAAGATACCAAGAGAATGAAGAAAATGTGATAATAGGAGTAAATTAGAAAGTTGCTTAAAATTGCCTGCTCTATCTGAATCACGAAAGAAAAAAATTGGGTTCAGTGTGCCTTTAAGTTATTACCCACTGCTTAGTGTTTTGTATCACAACAATGAAATAGACTGTTTAAGTCCCTATAATGTCCCTTTAACTCTTTCATAAGAAATCCTTTATCTGAAAGGCTTATGAATAACTTTATTGACAACACTAGTTCAGTT
This sequence comes from Bombina bombina, assembly GCF_027579735.1. Lineage (NCBI taxonomy): Eukaryota > Metazoa > Chordata > Amphibia > Anura > Bombinatoridae > Bombina > Bombina bombina. The sequence goes on from NC_069504.1 coordinate 521,877,813, forward strand.
TCCAGCACCAGTTGCTAAACAGAGTAACTTCACCATTTATGCTCAAATGAGGATTTCTTAAAAAACATTAAAACATTTTTAAAATTACTTAAAAAACTGAGGGGGAAACCTCTTGTGTCGAATTCTGAGTTCTCAAATGTTATTCTTATTAAGCCTAATCAGAAATGTACTGAGGCCTCTTATAAAAAAAAACATCAAATTGCACCAGTATGTGGTATTAAATGATTGTGCTGGAATAATGTTTCATGTGTTGCTGTTGTATACTAATGTATTGCAGAAATAGGATTATTATAATCTCCTGCAGATAGCTATGTCTGTGAACATTTAAAAGTTGCACATCTGAATGGAGAGAGCAATTTTGTACGTCTTTATGATGATTTACTATATTACTGCAAATTAAAATGAGGACACATTAGGAACTGGCTGCTATTGTATGCATCTTGTCCTAATTATTTCATCTGAAAACAAGAATCTTCAAAGCCAGCTGATAAGTGTTCTTTCTTGTTAATATCAAATAAAATTGAATCTAAAAACAAAGTCCTTTTTTAATTTATTAGTTTTTTTAGATTAGGTGCATTCCAAGTGAATGTGAATCAATATATTGTTTATCAAAGGTAATTAGTCTGGAATTAAATTTGGTACTTTCTAGAGACCCTCCTCTATCTTTTTGGTTTAGTTGAATATGCTATATTAATGTACATACCTCTCACAGTGAAGGAGTTAATTTGCTAATGTATGGCCCTTAGGCTTCTAGCTGCCCACATGCATTTTCTTGGTTTTATTCCATACTGCTCACCTTTTTTTATCTTTTGTACAGATTAATGGAACTTTATTTATCTTTTTGGAAAACTGCAGGATTTTCATTTTTATTATAGAAAAAATTACTGTTTTCTTTATGAATACATATTTATTTGTTTAACTGCTTTGCATAGTCTGTAGCAAATGACTCATTTGTATGAAATCGAACAAGGTTCAATGTTTTATGTTATTGTATTAGGTTTGATTTTCAATCACAGCTTTCATGCGTCTTGGCACGCTCTCTACCTGTCTGTCACATTGCTGTTGGGTGTCTTTATGCCACTTCTGGTGCAACAATTCAAGCAGCTTGGCTTTATTTAATGGTTTTTGACCATTCATCTTCCTCTTGATCACATTCTAGAGGTTTTCAATGGGGTTCAGACAGGGGCGGAACTATCATTGGTGCAACAGGTGCAGTCGCACCAGGGCCCAGGTGCTGGGTGAGGCCCATAGTAGCCAGTCTATACATAGGCAGAATGTGTACAATCCTAATGCATGGCAGCCTTTTATTAGTGCAGGTTTATCTATCCTAAAAATAAGTCTAAAAAGCAGCATGTATATTACTACTTTCAGTTGAGTTACATTTGGGGGGCCCAAAAAAATCTTTGCACCAGGCCCTCTGTTTAGTAGGTCCACTAATAGGTTAAGGTCTGGAGATTGGGCTTTACATGACAGGGTATTGATCTAGTGGTCTTCCATCCACACATTAATTGACCTGGCTGTGTGACAAGGATCATTGTCGTGCTCGAAAAAACAGTCCTTAGAGTTGGTGAACATTGTCAGAGCAGAAGGAAGCAAGTATACTTCCAGGATAACCTTGTACGTACGTGGCTTTATATAATATATATATAGTATATTAGATGTATTTTAGTATATATTGTGTATTTTTATATATATTTATATATGCTTAAATATAGAGGGAATCTAAGAAGCCATTAGAATAGTACTATGCAATATGAGATTTTACTGTTAAAAAAATGACATGTTTCTAAGCAATTGTCTTAACAATAAAATTTTATAAATAATCTGAGGATAGTGTATTTCTTGCCCACTGTAAGTATTATGATTCACAGTTTATATAACATGACTTGAGGATTATTACCCATGTAATCCATCAGGAAAGTAGAATGTATTTAAATGTTTCCATAACGCCTATTTGTGTATATATAATGTGTGAGCTGCCCGACCTCCGGCAACCACACTACAATAGTATTTCATAAAATACTTGATTTTAGGTTGTGCTACATATAGATAGTTTTCAGTTCTCTACAAAATTAGGACAGGGAAATGAAACACAAGACATATTTCTACAGCAACCAACCATATTTTATAGTTAATTTATAGCAAATGTATGTTGTTATTGAGTTTTAAATTTACTGTTTGAAGTGACGTGAGTAATTTGTTTTGTTTGTTTGTTGCATCTAAACTAGTACAGTTTAAAATGTATTGTTTTTAGTTTGTATTATTTTTTAAAGAATGTTCCTGTATGAAAAAGAAATGTAAATAATTAAATTATCTGATGCTTTAGAGCATTTTCTTGTTGCACTTTTGCTTGCCTGGAACGGTCAGGAGCAGCAAAAAATGACTGTTAAAAACTACCTTAGAGCAATAATACAACACCTTTGTGGATGTCAAGTATAGTTATAAACAAAAAAAGGCAGAACACAATCACATACAGGTAGCCCTCATTTTACGCCGGGGTTAGGTTCCAGAAGGAATGGTTGTAAATCGAAACCGTTGTAAATTGAAACCCAGTTTATAATGTAAGTCAATGGAAAGTGAGGGAGTTAGGTTCCAGGCCCCTCTCAAAATTGTCATAAGTAACACCTAATACATTATTTTTACAGCTTTGAAATTAAGTCTTACATGCTAAACAGCATTATAAACCTAATAAAATAATCACACAACACAGAATATAGAATTAAGCTAAATTAAATGAACAAAAACATTTGCTAAACAGCATTATAAAACTAATAACATAATCACACAACACAGACTTTACTTGCATTTTTCTGCAAACAGTTCTTTCTATGCATTCCAATCTGGACTGATTTATAGACAGGAAGATTTAGTTCTTTTGAAATCTGCTCAGTAGCTCAGGTCTGGTTAAAACTGATTAATTTCAGCTTGCTTGGCTTGCATATATTTGCTGCAACACAAGCAGACAGCTCCACCTACTGGCTTTTTTAATCAATGCACTGCTTCTCAATGCTTTTCAATAGCAGTCACATGACTGAAAAAGGTTGTTATTCTGAAACGGTGCAAATTGAACCGTTGTAAATCGAGGGGCACCTGTATATTTATTAAAAATGTAAATGAATTTGATTACTAACAGAATAAACTTAGGCAACACATGCTACATCTGGTTAATTATTGCTCTAATTTGTACTACTGTCTCTCTAACACAGTGTGTAACCAATAAGGGGTTAAACGCATTGTTTAATCCACTCCAGTTTTATTACAGCTGCTAATTGGCTTTTAGACTGTGTCTAGCTATAGTCTGTGACTCCAGAGCAGGTCTTAACTATGTCAGTAGTGTAAAATTTACATGATCTAACATGACGTTTTTTTTTTTATATAGTAGTAATGGACTAACTGTTTGTCTCTATGTGATCTTATATAGCACATAAACAGGACAAATTCTGCTTCTTTCCACTTGACATCTAGAAAAAAAAGAGTACATAGAATAAAACCAACATTCAAACAATGATATAGATGTGAAAAAGGAGGGGCGGTGCAAGGAGAGAGACATTAAAGGGACAGTATACACTAATTGCAATGCTATTTTAAAATAGGCAAAACTATATTTAAAAAAAAACAAAAAACCTGTATGGGCTATTTAAATGGATCATCTACAAAACATTTATGCAAAGAAAAATTGAGTGTATAATGTCCCTTTAAGAACATCACATTAGTTGTTACCTTTTAAAACCTGGTAAAAAAAAGTGACCCCCCCTCCTCGAATGTGGAGTGAACCTTGGTGAATCTAATGCTTATCGACAATATACTCAAGAGGTGTATGCCTATTTCTAACTGTGAAAAAAGTAGCAAAAAATGTTAATTGCAGCACCTGTTAGACCCAATAAAACTTACTCCCCTGGGAAGATACAGTTTGCTCAAATCAGTTGTTATGCAGTTCAATGTATAAATAACCCCTGTGTGCCTTCAACTAAGGGTAGTTCAACTCAATAGTCCAATCTGCCACACACCCCAAACATATCCACAATACTGTGTTACTACCATAGTAGTATATGAGAAACAAACACTCACGTGATACGGAGCCGAGTCAGTGCCGGTTGTCAGGGAGCCGTCTCTTCTTCCGGGCAGTAAGCCCTTGCTGTTTGCTACAGCCACTGTGTGAGTTCTTCCCCTCTTTCAGCACTCCCGTCTTACTTCAGTCTGAGTGTGTGTTATTAGGATGCAATGTCCTGAATGGCGTGGGTAAGCGTAATGGGGGGCGTGTCTTCTGGCAGTACCTTTAATCACAGGTCGCAGGCCAGCGTGAGGCGCTGACGTGATATTTTGCACTCCACTCATAAGCTGGCCCTTAATCTTTTAGGTTTAATGAGCGCTGTGTCTGATACCCGTAGACTTCTGTGATGTTTGTGGAGGGGTGGACATAACTTGGGACCAAATTCGGTTAGTGCTTTATTGAGAGTAACTTTAATGTTACATATTGTTTATATTTAGTCAGTGTAATTTCCACTGGTGATCTGTTATGAGATTTTTTCTTTTGTATATTTTAAAGGGACATTAAACACTAAATAAATGCTATATTGGTCTGAGAATAACATGAAGATGTAATTTTTTAAACTGTCATTAGCTTTTTAAACAGTGACAAAATAAGTGTAAAGTTTTAGTGTCTATAAAACAATGGGAGCTGCCATGTTGTAACTTGGGTTACCTTATCAGCTGTGGCCAATTAGGGAAAGTTATATATAAGTTACTAGAATGTGCAGCCAATGGCTGTGTGGAATATAATAGTGCCCTGCACTCCCATTTCTAACAAGAACTAGAAAGCTCACAATTTCAGAATGGAGTTAAAGGAAAAGGGGGACAAAATAAATAATTAAAGTATATTGCAGAGTTTTTATTATATATATATATATATATATATATATATATATATATATATATATACAATTTATTTTATATTACCATCTGAAAGTGTTTAATGTCCCTTTAAGTAGCGGAGTTTTGGATGTCATGAGAAATGATAGTACAGCATACTTACATAATACTTACACATGAACACAAACAATGAGATAGTGTGCCCTAAAAAGGATATAAGAATCCGTGTGGGTATATTTGTGTGAATAAATCCTTCCCAAATTATAGAAATGTTGATTGGAGAATTCAAAACCCCCCCAAGATAATGAGAAACAGCAATAGTGAAGTTCTGTAAAACAACTTTGTTAAATGCAGGTATTAGCCACACTCACATATTCCAGAGCGTATAACAAAGCGCCTATTGACGAAACGTACGTCGGATATGTAGCATTGTGATGTCACAGAGAGGGCGGGAACATTCCTTCTGAACCTTTGTACCACAAATCAGGGACATTTTTCATAGTCTGTTTTTTGAGGTTCTTGCTTTAATTAGTCCCTTTAGTAAACCCTGGTGATTGTGCACATACTTACAATAAAAGTCTTTTACGGCAAGCCAAGGTTTCACTTCTTTGTATCCATTGCGGAGTCTCAATGAACTTTTAAACTCCGAGCTTGGTTATAAGCTCTGGAATATGTGAGTATGGCTAATACCTGCATTTAACTTAAAGTTGTGTTACAGAACTTCACTATTGCTGTCTCTCATTCTCTTGGAACTTTTTGAATTCTCCAATCAACATTCCTTGTAAAGTAATAAGTGATGCATATTTCAGTTTATAGTCTCATACCGCTCTGCTGAGTCATTCCCCAGATCGGAGGCCACTTCGAAGAGCGCCCTCCGCTGAAGGGAAGAGTCCTTTTTTTGGTTAGCGATTCGCTAGATTCCTTCCAACTGGTTAAAGACTTCACATAGTATAACTAGCAATCATAAATAGCATGCAGTGGGTAACATTGATAACATTAACAACAATTTATTTCCCCATGTTGGCCATCTATTATATAAACAGAAAAGGAAGAAATAACAGGGTAATAAGAATTGGGGAATGAAGGTTAGGGGGTCTGTGCTGCTTTATTCGATTTTACTTATTGGTTATGTTCTGGGTCCATTGTACTCTTAGAGCTGGACTCCGCTCCACAGGTCCAGAAGCCCCTGGTGAAATAGTAGTTTGTTTGTTTTTAAGTAGTGGAAGCGTTCAAGTTGTAGTGTGTCTGTAGTTTGTGTATGCCATTCGTGAATCGTAGGCATATTACTGGATTTCCACTTTTTGGGAATTTAATTTCTTGGCACTGTTGAGCATTATAAGAAGAATGGTCCTGTGTAGTTTGTTCTGTAGCTTTGGGATTTTTAAGAACAGTAATAAGTGTAAGTTTGGTTCAATGGTGATCTCTAGTACTGAGGAGATAGATCTGAAAACATCTCTCCAGAATTCTGTGATAAGGGGACACGACCAACAGATGTGTTGTATCGTGCCCACCTGTCCGTATGCTCTCCAGCATTGGTTGCTAATTTGAGGGTTAGATTTGTGTAATCTGAATGGCGTCAAGTACCATCTACTTATACATTTGATATGCATTTCGTGTATAGTGGCAGATGTTGAGGCAGCTGTTGCATTCTGAAATGACTTGTGCTAAATTTTTAAGTCGTATTCAGTGTTTAGTTCAGTGCTCCAGGATCTGACATAATTAGGCAGCATTGTCTCATTTGGCTGTAGTAATGTTTTATATAGTAGAGAGACAGTATGTCTTGGGGGAGAATCTTGTGTGCACAGTCTTTCGAAAGGTGTAAGATCTCTTTGCATTTCATTTTTTTGTCTGTGCGTGGCTATATAGTGTACTATTTGTGTACGTGTTAACCATGTGTGGAATGTTTGTGTATCCCATTGTTGTAGTTTTTCCAGTGGTGCTATAGTTCCTTGCTCTATTGCAAAGTGTAGGGTACCCTCCCTCAGTTTATATGTTGGCCTGTGTGTTGTGCCTATAGTACCTAGTGGTATGTCAGTGTTTTTTTATGGGGAGAAGTGGGCCAATTTTGGTAGAAACATGTAGGTTGATGGCTATGGTCATATCCCATTCTTTAAATGTTTCAGATATGGTAGCATCAAACTGTATTGTGTCTGGGCGTTTTCTAGGCTCTGTCCATGCAAGAGATGCAACATTGCCTTTCTCAAGGATGTGGTTGTCTAGTTGGACCCAGGCCTTTTGATCTGAATTGTGGCTCCAGTATAAAATCTGCTGCAGCAGTATGGCCCTTCTATATAATGCCAGGTTCGGTGCTCCTAGGCCTCCTCACTCTCTGGGCAGGAACATAGTCTGCCTTCGTACCCTACTTCTCCCCCTCCCATATGAAGTTATCTACAATGTTTTGTATTTGTAACAAGAAGTGACTGGGTAGGGGAATTAGTAAGGCCTGGAACAAATATAGTAACCTGGACAAAATATCCATCTTTATAATGTCCACCCTGCCCAGCCAAGAGAGTGGTTTATTGTTCCAGGAGCTCAGGCCATCAGCAATTTCTTTTCTCTTGTTAAGTGTATCCAGTCCACGGATCATCCATTACTTGTGGGATATATTCCCTTCCCAACAGGAAGTTGCAAGAGGATCACCCACAGCAGAGCTGCTATATAGCTCCTCCTCTCACATGTCATATCCAGTCATTCTCTTGCAACCCTCAACATAGATGGAGGTCGTGAGAGGACTGTGGTGTTTTATACTTAGTTTATTTCTTCAATCAAAAGTTTGTTATTTTTAAATGGCACCGGAGTGTGCTGTTTTTTCTCAGGCAGTATTTGGAAGAAGAATCTGCCTGCGTTTTCTATGATCTTAGCAGAAGTAACTAAGATCCACTTGCTGTTCTCACACATTCTGAGGAGTGAGGTAACTTCAGAAAGGGAATGGCATGCAGGTTTTCCTGCAACTAAGGTATGTGCAGTAAAATATTTTTCTAAGAAATGGAATTGACTAAGAAAATGCTGCTGATACCGAAGTAATGTAAGTAAAGCCTTAAATGCATTGAAAGCGACTGGTATCAGGCTTATTAATAGAAATATATGGCGTGCAGGTTTTCCTGCAACTAAGGTATGTGCAGTAAAATATTTTTCTAAGGAATGGAATTGACTAAGAAAATGCTGCTGATACCGAAGTAATGTAAGTAAAGCCTTAAATGCAGTGAAAGCGACTGGTATCAGGCTTATTAATAGAGATATATACTCTTTAAAAAATGTGTTTTAAAACGTTTGCTGGCATGTTTAATCGTTTTTTAACGTACATTTGGTGATAAAACTTATTGGGGCATAATTTTTCCACATGGCTGGCTTAATTTCTGCATAGGAACAGTTAACTGAGGCTTCCCACTGTTGTAATATGAGTGGGAGGGGCCTATTTTAGCGCTTTTTTGCGCAGTAAAAATTCAGTCTGACTTCTTCCTGCATGATCCAGGACTTCTATAGAGGGCTCAAAAGGCTTCAAAAGTCATATTGAGGGAGGTAATCAGTCACAGCAGAGCTGTGACAGTGTGTTTGACTGTGTTAAAAAACGTTTTTCTCTATTGTTTATCCGTTTTGGGTATTAAGGGGTTAATCATCCATTTGCAAGTGGGTGCAATGCTCTGCTAACTTAATACATTTACTGTGAAAATTTGGTTGGTATAACTGCCTTGGTTCATTGTTATCTCAACTTGAGACAGGTTTTGTGCTTCTTAAAGGCGCAGTAGCGTTTTTTATATTGCTTGTAAACTTATTGTGAAGTGTTTTTCAAGCTTACCAGTCTTATTGCTAGTCTGTTTAAACATGTCTGACATAGATGAATCTACTTGTTCATTATGTTTGAAAGCCAGTGTGGAGCCCCATAGGAATATGTGTACTAAATGTATTGATTTCACTTTAAATAATAAAGGTCAGACTTTATCTATAAAAGAATTATCACCAGACGACGAGGGGGAAGTTATGCCGACTAACTCTCCTCACGTGTCAGTACCTTCGCCTCCCGCTCAGGGGGCGCATGCTATTATGGCGCCAAGTACATCAGAGACGCCCATAGCAATTACTTTACAGGACATGGCTACAATCATGAATAATACCCTGTCAGAAGTATTATCTAGATTGCCAAAATTGAGAGGCAAGCGCGATAGCTCTGGGATTAGGAGAGATGCAGAGCGCGCTAGTGCTGTAAGAGCCATGTCTGATACTGCGTCACAGTTTGCAGAACATGAGGACGGAGAGCTTCATTCTGTTGGTGACGGATCTGATCCGGGGAAACCTGATTCAGAGATCTCTAAATTTAAATTTAAGCTTGAGAACCTCCGTGTATTGCTTGGGGAGGTTTTAGCTGCTCTGAACGACTGTAACACAGTTGCAATTCCAGAGAAATTGTGTAGGCTGGATAGATACTATGCGGTACCGGTGTGTACTGATGTTTTCCTTATACCTAAAAGGCTTACAGAAATTATTAGCAAGGAGTGGGATAGACCCGGTGTGCCCTTTTCCCCACCTCCTATATTTAGAAAAATGTTTCCAATAGACGCCACTACACGGGACTTATGGCAGACGGTCCCTAAGGTGGAGGGAGCAGTTTCTACTTTAGCAAAGCGTACCACTATCCCGGTTGAGGATAGTTGTGCTTTTTCGGATCCAATGGATAAAAAATTAGGTTACCTTAAGAAAATGTTTGTTTAACAAGGTTTTATCCGGCAGCCCCTTGCATGCATTGCGCCTGTCACTGCTGCTGCGGCATTCTGGTTTGAGTCTCTGGAAGAGGCCATTCACACAGCTCCATTGGATGAAATTATGGACAAGCTTAAATCACTTAAGCTAGCTAACTCATTTGTTTCTGATGCCATTGTACATTTGACTAAACTAACGGCTAAGAACTCCGGATTCGCCATCCAGGCGCGGAGGGCGCTATGGCTTAAATCCTGGTCAGCTGACGTGACTTCTAAATCAAAATTACTTAATATTCCTTTCAAGGGGCAGACCTTATTCGGGCCCGGCTTGAAGGAAATTATTGCTGACATTACTGGAGGTAAGGGGCATACCCTTCCTCAGGACAGGGCCAAATCAAAGGCCAAACAGTCTAATTTTCGTGCCTTTCGAAATTTCAAGGCAGGAGCAGCATCAACTTCCTCCGCTCCAAAACAGGAAAGAACTGTTGCTCATTTCAGACAGGCCTGGAAACCTAACCAGTCCTGGAACAAGGGCAATCAGGCCAGAAAACCTGCTACTGCCCCCAAGACAGCATGAAGGAATGGCCCCCTATCCGGAAAAAAACGGATCTAGTGGGGGGCAGACTTTCTCTCTTCGCCCAGGCGTGGGCAAGAGATGTCCAGGATCCCTGGGCGTTGGAGATCATATCTCAGGGATATCTTCTGGACTTCAAGGCTTCCCTCCTTAAGGGAGATTTCATCTTTCAAGATTATCAGAAAACCAGATAAAGAAAGAGGCATTCCTACGCTGTGTAAAAGACCTCCTAGTAATGGGGGTAATCCACCCAGTTCCGCGGACGGAACAAGGACAGGGATTGTATTCAAATCTGTTCGTGGTTCCCAAGAAAGAGGGTACCTTCAGACCAATTTTGGACCTAAAGATCTTAAACAAATTCCTAAGAGTTCCATCATTCAAAATGGAAACTATTCGGACCATCCTGCCCATGATCCAAGAGGGTCAGTACATGACCACAGTGGACTTAAAGGATGCCTACCTTCACATACCAATTCACAAAGATCATCATCGGTTCCTAAGATTTGCCTTTCTAGACAGGCATTACCAATTTGTAGCTCTCCCCTTCGGGTTGGCTACGGCCCAGAGAATCTTTACAAAGGTTCTGGGCTCACTTCTGGCAGTTCTAAGACCGCGAGGCATAGCGGTGGCTCCGTATCTAGACGACATCCTGATACAGGCGTCAAGCTTTCAAATTGCCAAGTCTCATACAGAGATAGTTCTGGCATTTCTGAGGTCGCATGGGTGGAAGGTGAACGTGGAAAAGAGTTCTCTATCACCACTCACAAGAGTCTCCTTCCTAGGGACTCTGATAGATTCTGTAGAAATGAAAATTTACCTGACAGAGGCCAGGTTATCAAAACTTTTAAATGCTTGCAGTGTCCTTCATTCCATTCCACGCCCGTCAGTGGCTCAGTGCATGGAAGTAATCGGCTTAATGGTAGCGACAATGGACATAGTGCCAGACCGCTGCAATTGTGCATGCTAGGTCAGTGGAATGGGGATTACTCAGATTTGTCACCCCTACTAAATCTGGATCAAGAGACCAGAGATTCTCTTCTCTGGTGGCTATCTCGGGTCCATCTGTCCAAGGGTATGACCTTTCGCAGGCCAGATTGGACGATTGTAACAACAGATGCCAGCCTTCTAGGCTGGGGCGCAGTCTGGAATTCCCTGAAGGCTCAGGGATCGTGGACTCAGGAGGAGAAACTCCTCCCAATAAATATTCTGGAGTTAAGAGCAATATTCAATGCTCTTCTAGCTTGGCCTCAGTTAGCAACACTGAGGTTCATCAGATTCCAGTCGGACATCATGACTGTGGCTTACATCAACCATCAAGGGGGAACCAGGAGCTCCCTAGCGATGTTAGAAGTCTCCAAGATAATTCGCTGGGCAGAGTCTCACGCCTGCCACTTGTCAGCGATACACATCCCAGGCGTGGAGAACTGGGAGGCGGACTTTCTAAGTCATCAGACTTTTCATCCGGGGGAGTGGGAACTCCATCCGGAGGTGTTTGCTCAACTGGTCTATCGTTGGGGCAAACCAGAACTGGATCTCATGGCGTCTCGCCAGAACGCCAAACTTCCTCGTTACGGATCCAGGTCCAGGGACCCGGGAGCGACGCTGATAGATGCTCTAGCAGCTCCTTGGTTCTTCAACATGGCTTATGTGTTTCCACTGTTTCCTCTGCTGCCTCGACTGATTGCCAAGGTCAAACAGGAGAGAGCATCAGTGATTCTGATAGCGCCTGCGTGGCCACGCAGGACCTGGTATGCAGACCTAGTGGACATGTCGTCCTGTCCGCCATGGACTCTACCTCTGAGACAAGACCTTCTAATACAAGGTCCTTTCAATCATCCAAATCTAATTTCTCTGAGACTGACTGCATAGAGATTGAACGCTTGATCCTATCAAAGCGTGGCTTCTCAGAGTCAGTTATTGATACCTTAATACAGGCACGAAACCTGTTACCAGGAAAATCTACCATAAGATATGGCGTAAATACCTGTATTGGTGCGAATCCAAGAGTTACTCATGGAGTAAGGTTAGGATTCCTAGGATATTGTCCTTTCTCCAAGAGGGTTTGGAAAAAGGCTTATCAGCTAGTTCGTTAAAGGGACAGATTTCTGCTCTGTCTATTCTTTTGCACAAGCGTCTGGCAGAAGTTCCAGACGTCCAGGCTTTTTGTCAGGCTTTGGCTAGGATTAAGCCTGTGTTTAAAACTGTTGCTCCTCCGTGGAGCTTAAACTTGGTTCTTAAGGTTCTTCAAGGAGTTCCGTTTGAACCCCTTCATTCCATTGATATTAAACTTTTATCTTGGAAAGTTCTGTTTTTGATGGCTATTTCCTCAGCTCGAAGAGTCTCGGAGTTATCTGCCTTACATTGTGATTCTCCTTATCTGATTTTCCATTCAGACAAGGTAGTTCTGCGTACTAAACCTGGGTTTTTACCTAAGGTGGTTTCTAACAGGAATATCAATCAAGAGATTGTTGTTCCATCATTGTGTCCTAATCCTTCTTCAAAGAAGGAACGTCTTTTGCATAATCTGGACGTAGTCCGTGCCTTGAAGTTCTACTTGCAGGCAACTAAAGATTTTTGTCAAACATCTGCCCTGTTTGTCGTTTATTCTGGTCAGAGGAGAGGTCAAAAAGCTTCGGCAACCTCTCTCTCCTTTTGGCTTCGAAGCATAATACGCTTAGCCTATGAGACTGCTGGACAGCAGCCCCCTGAAAGGATTACAGCTCATTCCACTAGAGCTGTGGCTTCCACCTGGGCCTTTAAGAATGAGGCCTCTGTTGAACAGATTTGCAAGGCTGCGACTTGGTCTTCACTTCACACTTTTTTTCAAAATTTTACAAATTTGACACTTTTGCTTCTTCGGCGGCTGTTTTTGGGAGAAAGGTTCTACAGGCAGTGGTTCCTTCCGTTTAAGTTCCTGCCTTGTCCCTCCCATCATCCGTGTACTTAAGCTTTGGTATTGGTATCCCACAAGTAATGGATGATCCGTGGACTGGATACACTTAGCAAGAGAAAACATAATTTATGCTTACCTGATAAATTTATTTCTCTTGTAGTGTATCCAGTCCACAGCCCGCCCTGTCTTTTAAGGCAGGTCTAAATTTTTAATTAAACTACAGTCACCACTGCACCCTATGGTTTCTCCTTTCTTGTCTTGTTTCGGTCGAATGACTGGATATGACATGTGAGGGGAGGACCTAATATAGCAGCTCTGCTGTGGGTGATCCTCTTGCAACTTCCTGTTGGGAAGGGAATATATCCCACAAGTAATGGATGATCCGTGGACTGGATACACTACAAGAGAAATAAATTTATGAGGTAAGCATAAATTATGTTTTTTAAGCTGTGAGTAGTTGCATCTGAGCAAGGCATCTGGGTTGGCTGTTAGGAAGATGCCTAGATATTTTATTTTCTCTGGGGCTAGTGTCAAGTGATATTTTGTTGCAAGATGTTGTATGAGATGTGGGGGGGAGGTTATGTTAAGTAATTCTGACTTGGTCAGATTTAGGTGGAAATTAGAGACTTGACCATATCTTTGTAACTCTGTAAGTAGTTCTGGTATGGAATGTTCAATATTGGATATGGAGAATAAAATATCATCAGCGTACACCATCAGTTTATGCTCCCTATTTCCTATTTGTATGCCTTCAATCTGAATATGAATAGTAAGGGGGATAGAGGGCAGCCCTGTCGGGTTCCGTTGGAAATAAGGAATGGGTCTGAAAGTGTGCCGTTCACCCTCACCCTAGTATTTGGGCCTGAGTACAAGGAAAAACCCATGTGAAGGAAATGGTCGCCCACATTCATGATGGACATGGTTTCTCGTAGAAAAGACCAATCCACTCTGTCAAAGGCCTTTTCTGCGTCGGATGAGAATAGAGTTAGTGGGAGTTTGTGGTGTTTCGCGTAGTCTATGATGTGCTGTATTCTAAGGGTATTATATTTGGCTTCCCTACCCAGCACAAAACCCACCTGATTATTTATTATTATTATTATTATTCTTTATTTATAAAGCGCCAACAGATTCCGCAGCGCTGCCAATGGGTACAAGGATAACAGTACAATGGAGAAACAATACTATGAAAGACAAAATTTTAAAGATAAATACAGGGGGAATTGAGGGCCCTATTCCCGTGAGAACTTACAATCTAGATGGGTAGGAGGATGGGAAACAGGAGGTGGGGACTGCAAAGGTGAGAATAATATTAGTGAGGAGATATTAGTTAAGTGAAGTTAGTTTGTTAATAAGTCGGGTGATAAGCTTCCCTGAACAGAAAGGTCTTGAGGGAACGTTTAAAGGAGGAGAGGTTAGGGGCAAGTCTGATAGCTCGAGGAAGTGCATTCCAGAGGGTTGGTGCCGCATGAGAGAAGCCCTGTAGTCTAGCATGAGAGGAGGTGATGGTATAGGACGCAAGAAGCAGGTCATTGTTGGATCTTAGGGGGCGGGCAGGAGTATATTCATTGGTGAGTGAGGACAGGTAGGGTGGGGCAGCATTGGTGAGGGCTTTGTAGGTCAGGGTGAGATTTATGAATGTAACTCTGTTGTGAATGGGGAGCTAGTGAAGGGACTCACAGGCCTAGATTTAGAGTTCGGCGGTAGCCGTCAAAACCAGCGTTAGAGGCTCCTAACGCTGGTTTTGGCCGCCCGCTGGTATTTGGAGTCAGTGATTAAAGGGTCTAACGCTCACTTTACAGCCGCGACTTTTCCATACCGCAGATCCCCCTACGCCATTTGCGTAGCCTATCTTTTCAATGGGATCTTTCTAACGCTGGTATTTAGAGTCGTTTCTGCAGTGAGCGTTAGAGCTCTAACGACAAGATTCCAGCCGCCTGAAAAAAGCAGGAGTTAAGAGCTTTCTGGCTAACGCCGGTTCATAAAGCTCTTAACTACTGTACCCTAAACTACACTAACACCCATAAACTACCTATGTACCCCTAAACCGAGGTCCCCCCACATCGCCGCCACTCGATTAAAATTTTTAACCCCTAATCTGCCGACCGCCACCTACGTTATACTTATGTACCCCTAATCTGCTGCCCCTAACCCCGCCGACCCCTATATTATATTTATTAACCCCTAACTTGCCCCACACAACGTCGCCGCAAGCTACTTAAAATAATTAACCCCTAATCTTCCGACCGCAAATCGCCGCCACCTACGTTATCCCTATGTACCCCTAATCTGCTGCCTCTAACATCGCCGACCCCTATGTTATATTTATTAACCCCTAATCTGCCCCCCACAACGTCGCCGACACCTACCTACACTTATTAACCCCTAATCTGCCGACCGGACCTGAGCGCTACTATAATAAAGTTATTAACCCCTAATCCGCCTCACTAACCCTATCATAAATAGTATTAACCCCTAATCTGCCCTCCCTAACATCGCCGACACCTACCTTCAATTATTAACCCCTAATCTGCCGACCGGAGCTCACCGCTATTCTAATAAATGTATTAACCCCTAAAGCTAAGTCTAACCCTAACACTAACACCCCCCTAAGTTAAATATAATTTTTATCTAACGAAATAAATTAACTCTTATTAAATAAATTATTCCTATTTAAAGCTAAATACTTACCGGTAAAATAAATCCTAATATAGCTACAATATAAATTATAATTATATTATAGCTATTTTAGGATTAATATTTATTTTACAGGTAACTTTGTATTTATTTTAACCAGGTACAATAGCTATTAAATAGTTAAGAACTATTTAATAGTTACCTAGTTAAAATAATTACAAATTTACCTGTAAAATAAATCCTAACCTAAGTTATAATTAAACCTAACACTACCCTATCAATAAAATAATTAAATAAACTACCTACAATTACCTACAATTAACCTAACACTACACTATCAATAAATTAATTAAACACAATTGCTACAAATAAATACAATTAAATAAACTATCTAAAGTACAAAAAATAAAAAAGAACTAAGTTACAGAAAATAAAAAAATATTTACAAACATAAGAAAAATATTACAACAATTTTAAACTAATTACACCTACTCTAAGCCCCCTAATAAAATAACAAAGACCCCCAAAATAAAAAAATCCCTACCCTATTCTAAATTTAAAAAGTTACAAGCTCTTTTACCTTACCAGCCCTGAACAGGGCCCTTTGCGGGGCATGCCCCAAGAAGTTCAGCTCTTTTGCCTGTAAAAGAAAACATACAATACCCCCCCCCCCCAACATTACAACCCACCACCCACATACCCCTAATCTAACCCAAACCCCCCTTAAATAAACCTAACACTAAGCCCCTGATGATCTTCCTACCTTGTCTTCACCATGCCAGGTTCACCGATCCGTCCTGGCTCCAAGATCTTCATCCAACCCAAGCGGGGGCTAGACATCCACTGAAGAAGTCCAGAAGAGGGTCCAAAGTCTTCCTCCTATCCGGCAAGAAGAGGACATCCGGACCGGCAAACATCTTCTCCAAGCGGCATCTTCTATGTTCTTCCATCCGATGACGACCGGCTCCATCTTGAAGACCTCCAGCGCGGATCCATCCTCTTCTTCCGACGACTAGACGACGAATGACGGTTCCTTTAAGGGACGTCATCCAAGATGGCGTCCCTCGAATTCCGATTGGCTGATAGGATTCTATCAGCCAATCGGAATTAAGGTAGGAATTTTCTGATTGGCTGATGGAATCAGCCAATCAGAATCAAGTTCAATCCGATTGGCTGATCCAATCAGCCAATCAGATTGAGCTCGCATTCTATTGGCTGTTCCGATCAGCCAATACAATGCGAGCTCAATCTGATTGGCTGATTGGATCAGCCAATCGGATTGAACTTGATTCTGATTGGCTGATTCCATCAGCCAATCAGAAAATTCCTACCTTAATTCCGATTGGCTGATAGAATCCTATCAGCCAATCGGAATTCGAGGGACGCCATCTTGGATGACGTCCCTTAAAGGAACCGTCATTCGTCGTCTAGTCGTCGGAAGAAGAGGATGGATCCGCGCTGGAGGTCTTCAAGATGGAGCCGGTCGTCATCGGATGGAAGAACATAGAAGATGCCGCTTGGAGAAGATGTTTGCCGGTCCGGATGTCCTCTTCTTGCCGGATAGGAGGAAGACTTTGGACCCTCTTCTGGACTTCTTCAGTGGATGTCTAGCCCCCGCTTGGGTTGGATGAAGATCTTGGAGCCAGGACGGATCGGTGAACCTGGCATGGTGAAGACAAGGTAGGAAGATCATCAGGGGCTTAGTGTTAGGTTTATTTAAGGGGGGTTTGGGTTAGATTAGGGGTATGTGGGTGGTGGGTTGTAATGTTGGGGGGGGGGGTATTGTATGTTTTCTTTTACAGGCAAAAGAGCTGAACTTCTTGGGGCATGCCCCGCAAAGGGCCCTGTTCAGGGCTGGTAAGGTAAAAGAGCTTGTAACTTTTTAAATTTAGAATAGGGTAGGGAATTTTTTATTTTGGGGGTCTTTGTTATTTTATTAGGGGGCTTAGAGTAGGTGTAATTAGTTTAAAATTGTTGTAATATTTTTCTTATGTTTGTAAATATTTTTTTATTTTCTGTAACTTAGTTCTTTTTTATTTTTTGTACTTTAGATAGTTTATTTAATTGTATTTATTTGTAGCAATTGTGTTTAATTAATTTATTGATAGTGTAGTGTTAGGTTAATTGTAGGTAATTGTAGGTAGTTTATTTAATTATTTTATTGATAGGGTAGTGTTAGGTTTAATTATAACTTAGGTTAGGATTTATTTTACAGGTAAATTTGTAATTATTTTAACTAGGTAACTATTAAATAGTTCTTAACTATTTAATAGCTATTGTACCTGGTTAAAATAAATACAAAGTTACCTGTAAAATAAATATTAATCCTAAAATAGCTATAATATAATTATAATTTATATTGTAGCTATATTAGGATTTATTTTACAGGTAAGTATTTAGCTTTAAATAGGAATAATTTATTTAATAAGAGTTAATTTATTTTGTTAGATAAAAATTATATTTAACTTAGGGGGGTGTTAGTGTTAGGGTTAGACTTAGCTTTAGGGGTTAATACATTTATTAGAATAGCGGTGAGCTCCGGTCGGCAGATTAGGGGTTAATAATTGAAGGTAGGTGTCGGCGATGTTAGGGAGGGCAGATTAGGGGTTAATACTATTTATGATAGGGTTAGTGAGGCGGATTAGGGGTTAATAACTTTATTATAGTAGCGCTCAGGTCCGGTCGGCAGATTAGGGGTTAATAAGTGTAGGTAGGTGTCGGCGACGTTGTGGGGGGCAGATTAGGGGTTAATAAATATAACATAGGGGTCGGCGATGTTAGGGCAGCAGATTAGGGGTACATAGGGATAACGTAGGTGGCGGCGGTTTACGGAGCGGCAGATTAGGGGTTAAAAGTGTAATGCAGGGGTCAGCGATAGCGGGGGCGGCAGATTAGGGGTTAATAAGTGTAAGGCTAGGGGTGTTTAGACTCGGGGTACATGTTAGAGTGTTAGGTGCAGACGTAGGAAGTGTTTCCCCATAGGAAACAATGGGGCTGCGTTAGGAGCTGAACGCTGCTTTTTTGCAGGTGTTAGGTTTTTTTTCAGCTCAAACAGCCCCATTGTTTCCTATGGGAGAATCGTGCACGAGCACGTTTTTGAGGCCGGCCGCGTCCGTAAGCAACTCTGGTATCGAGAGTTGTATTTGCGGTAAAAATGCTCTACGCTCCTTTTTTGGAGCCTAACGCAGCATTTGTTTGAACTCTCGATACCAGAGTTAAATTTATGGTGCGGCCAGAAAAAAACCCGCGGAGCGTTAACAGCCCTTTTACCGCCAAACTCCAAATCTAGCCGACAGAGAGGTGAAGCAGAAACAGAGCGTTGAGAGAGGTGGATTAGCCTAGCAGATGCATTTAGGATGGATTGGAGGGGAGAGAGGTGGGAGAGAGGGAGGCCAGTTAGTAAGTTGTTACAGTAGTCAAGTCGGGAAATTACCAGGGAGTGGATTAGCTGTTTAGTAGTTTCAGCACTCTGAAACAGACAAATTTTGGAGATATTGCGTAGGTGGTTTGCGGCAGGATGAAGAGAGCAATTGGATGTGGGGAATGAAGGACAGATTTGAGTCAAGCGTGACTCCAAGGCAGCGGACTTGGGGTGCCGCCAACAGTGATAGAGAAATTAGAAACTGGAGTAGTTAGAGGGGGGAATTAGAAGTAGTTCGGTCTTGGACATGTTTATTTTTAGGTGGTGAGAGGCCATCTAGGAGGAAATGCCAGATAAGCAGTCACTGATGTGAGAATTGACAGACGGAGAGAGTGCAGGGGTGGAAAGGTAGATCTGGGTATCATCAGCATAGAGGTGATAGCTGAAGCCATAGCTGTTGATAAGTTTACCAAGTGAAGAAGTGTAAATAGAGAAGAGTAGAGGACCCAGGACACAGAGCCTTGAGGTACTCCAACAGACAGAGGCAGTAGAGAGGAGGAGTCCCCAGCAAAAGAGACAGAGAAGGATCTGTTAGAGAGATAAGAGTGAATCCAGGAGAGGGCAGTGTCACATAAACCAAGAGAGCTGAGA
The DNA here is from genome assembly GCF_027579735.1 of Bombina bombina. Lineage (NCBI taxonomy): Eukaryota > Metazoa > Chordata > Amphibia > Anura > Bombinatoridae > Bombina > Bombina bombina. The sequence goes on from NC_069504.1 coordinate 521,897,489, forward strand.
GTCCATAGGAGAAGGGGATGATCAACCGTGTCAAAGGCAGCAGAGAAGTCAAGTAAGATGAGTATAGAGTAGCAGCCTTTGTTTTTAGCAGAAAGGAGATCGTTAGTAACCTTGGTGAGGGCCTGATCTGTGGAGATAAGTTTTGGGAGATACCTGTTAAGCCTGGTGGCTAGTATTTTTGCTAAGATTTTTACGTCTGTGTTCAGAAGTGAAATTGGTCTGAAATTGCTGGGTCTGTCTGGGTTTTTTCCTGGTTTGGGTAATACCGAGATGTGAGCTTCTAACATACTTGGTGGTAACTTTTTAGTGGAAATTAGGTCATTAAATAAAGAAAGGAGGTGCGGTATAAGAAGAGTTTTGTAAGTTTTATAATATTTAGTGGAGAGCCCATCAAGACCTGGGCATTTTCCTGAAGGGAGATCTTTTATTGCTTGCTCTATTTCCTGGTCAGTTATTGGAGAGTCTAGGGCTGTTCTCTCTTCGCTGTTTAGTTTGGTGAGAGGAAGGTCCAACAAATATTTCATAATTCTGGAGTGTTTGTCTTTAAACTGTGAGGTTGGGAAGGGGGTTGAAGAATCGCCTAGGTTGTTTAAGTTGTGATAATACTGCCTGAACTCGTTAGTGATTCCCTTGCTGTCTTTTATCAGAGTTGAGCTACTGTTTTTCAGTGAGTGTATATAAGATTTGTATTTTTTACGCTGTATAGTTCTAGCTAGAAGTTTGCTCGGTTTGTTCCCCTGGTCATAATATAATTGGCGGCGATACATTGCTTGTCTTTGGGATTCCTGCATTAGAAAGTCTTTCAGTTCCCTTCTGGCTTGTGTGAGCTCAGTTAGAATTGTTTGGTTATGTGGTTCTTTATTATGTGTTTGTTCTAGCTGCTGAATTGTAGAGTGTAGTTGTTCGTGTTTTGTCCGTCTTTCTATCAGTTTTCTTGCTTTGTTCTTAATCAGTTCTCCCCTAACCACGCATGTGTGGGCCTCCCAGGTGGTGGAGCTAGATGTGTCTGAGTTTGGATTATGAGTAAAATACTCAGATATTAGTTTTATGATTTTTTTATTATTATATATATTGTATTATTAGCGGGTCTGTCAGTAAGTGATCGTCCAGTAGCCAAATAAATTCAGTGAGAGGTGTCTCAGGCCACATTAGGGTGCACTCGACTGGGGCATGATCAGTCCACGAGATCGTGCCTATATCACATTTGGTTATCGTGATTAGTCCTATAGAGTCTGTGAAAAAATAGTCAATGCGCGATTATTTTTTGTGAATGTTAGAGTAGTATGTGTAGTCTTTTTAGCTGTGGGGTTGAGGGTGCGCCATATGTCGTGTGAATTCAGATCCGTTAGTGTGTTTTTAGCTGATTTTAGTATAGTTTTAGATACACTAGAAAGGTTGTTTGATGTGTCCTGCTGAGGGTTAAATGAGAGATTGAAATCACCTCCTAAAATAATCAAATAATCATGGCTTTTCGGTTGTCAAGTAGTAGTTGGGATATTTTCTTAATGAAGCAGTGCTGCTCTGTGTTTGTGTTGTATATATTCAACAGCCAGCATTCATACACTAGACTCTAAACAGCGACTGCAATAGGTCCCATGGAATGTTAGATGACAGCGATTTCGTTATGTTCCAAAGCAATATTAATCAACAAGCTTTATGATATTTGATATTTTATAAACTCCAGTGGAGCACTTAATGGTATGATTGTATAATCAATTTAATAACGTGTTGTTATTGAAAAACCGGCATCCACTAGTATGTTTCTATCACAGGCGTGTGTATACCTTTTCAAAGGTGTGTGTGTGTTCAGATGTATATCCTTTTGTTCACTTTAAAGATCAATAATAATACCACAATGCACAGTTCCCACACCGGTATCAAACGACTGACTTGATAATCACAGTGAATAATATCATAAGTTCCGGTCCTACTCACCGCAGGAAGGGCAAATTTCAGTGTCAGTGGTAAATGATCTGATCCGTGTCGATTCTTCTTGGTTGTCCTCACACGCTGAACACACCTGCAGGGTAGCTCAGTGATTGTCTGCTATGCAGGCTTTAGTTGCTTTGAAAGAAACACTAGTCATAGAAAGCATACACCTCTCCTCAGCGTTTTCCCTGCGCTGACATAATGCATGAAAGATTCCAAAAGAAGTTAGTGGAGGTATATGCAGGCTGCACAACTTAGTTAAAAATTAATGAAGTTTATTAGATCATTTAAAACTGATACAAGCACAGAAGCAATTGTTACCCAAACACACAGGGGAAAAGACTGCCTTCCGACGCGTTTCCTGCTCAAACTGAGCACTTCATCAGGGATGGCAGGTGTCTCCCTTCCAAACTATTTATTGGAGTCGAACAATTTAACCCTTTGTGAACTACACTTTGAAAATAGATGTTCAGTTCATCTTTTCAACAAATGTTGTTACTGAACAAGGTTTACAAGTCTTCAACTCCAACAAATCTCACCTTTTTATAACATAAATGATACATTAGTTTCTACAATATTTACATTAAACATTTTGACATTTTAATTTGTTTGTAGTTTGAAAAATCGAAGGAATTACATTGTTAAAAGAAAGTGCTTCGTAAACAATTTCTAGATAGACAAGGTACTTTAAAGGATATCTTTATGGCCTATATGTGTATCAGTTGGTAAGAGTAGCCACATAACTAGCTAGCAAGTTATAAATGCGTACTCGTTTTGTTCATTTGTTGAAAAATCCGCTATATGTGGATACACGTAATAGCCCAGTATACTGTGTGTATTTCTCACAGTTTGTTCATTCTCACAGTTTATAGATTCAAGTGAATCTTGTTACCTTAGTACATCAATAACAACTGCTTAATAATAGTAAAACTGGTAATTTGTATATTTGTTACCCTGTGTGCTAGCTTTATAATTGCCAGTGATATAAGTTTACACTGTTGCGGATCTATGTGTTTTGAGTTTAGATGTATAAAAATAACTCGTGTGAGTATTGCACTAGAAGCTATATCCATGTATTTTAGTAGTGATTTTAGTCTATTTATATGGCAAGTGAGTTTGAACCCAAAAATACTTTTAGTGATTATTTTATTTTACTGGGAGCTAGCTCTATGTTTCCTGTAGTGTACACAAGTTACCACATATAGTTTATGGGAACTCCCATGATTTAATAGTAAAATTGGTCACATATATATATTGGGGGACAAATATCTTCTGATTAGTAGTATTACAAACAAATTTTAGTTTAAGGAAAATTAATTTGAACTTTCTGTTTGTAGTCTTGCTTATTCTATACTTGAATATACTTTCCCATTGTAATCAATTAATTGCCAGTGTATAGCTGCAAATCCCATATTTTATTCATCCCATTGGGAAATCCAGTTTTTAACTTGTGAATCCAAAAGGCCTCTTTTTTATTTAGTTTTGCTAGTCTGTCTCCTCCAGATATTCTATTTGGCACTCTGTCTATGATTTGAAATTGAAACATTTTGAGTACCTCTTCTTGCATATTTTTGTTATAATTGGTCCCATGTCTATGTGTTGCAAAATGTCTAGCTACTGGAGTTTTAGGTTCTTTTGCCTCAATAGACAAAAGATGCTCATGTATTCGTTCCTTTGCAGCCCTTATTGTGCGCCCTGTATATTGCTTACCACATTTTGTGCATGAAACCAAATATACTGCATAATCTGACTGACAGTCAAAATGATATTCAATTGAAAATTCTTGTGCAGTAGTATGTGATGTGAATTTTTCCCCCATTTTCACGTGATGACAACTTTTACAGGGTCTCACACCACATTTAAATGTGCCTTTTTTTGGATTTAACCAAGTTACTCTGTCTCTACTATGTACAATGGAATCAGAGAAATTTCTATTTACAAATTGGCCTATTGTTTTTGCTCTCCTTGAGACAAATTTTACACCATCTACAGAGATATTCTCAAGTGCTGATTCTTTTTCTAATATTGGCAAGTATTTCTTTACTATGTTACAGATTTTGGGGTATTGATTACTGTATTGTGTAGAAAATACTATTTTATTTTCAGAGTTAGGACACTTACTTTTGTCTTTCAATAAATCTTCTCTATCCATTAGACGCACCTCTCTGAGTGTGTGTTCAAGCTGGTTCTTATTATACCCTCTATTTGTAAGTCGCTTTTTAAGTTGTTCTGCATGTATGTTATAATCTCCTATACTGCTACAGTTTCGACGTAGGCGCATAAACTGACCTCTGGGTATTGCTCCTTTTAGGTGTCTGGGATGATTAGATTCTGCCCTAAGGATTGTATTGCCTGCTACTTCTTTTCTGTAAGTTTCCATATTAACTGTCTTATTAATTTTATCAATTTTAATTTTGAGATCAAGGAAATTAATACTATCTTTAGCATAGCTCCAGGTAAACTTAAGGTTCATGCTATTATAGTTTAAGGTTTTAACAAAATTTTCTATCTGCTGGACACTACCACTCCATATAATGAGCACATCGTCAATAAATCTTGTGTAGAATTTAATACAATGTTTATACTCATTTAGCTCTCCAAAGATTTTAAAAAATTCAAAATAACTTAAATAGATATTCGCATACGAGGGGGCAAATTTTCAATGACACACTAGGAAAATTAGATAAAGAAATAATGGAGAGAAAAATCAAAAAATACAAGCGAGACTGTAAGGACTATGAGCTCAATATAGTATACACCTGGAATACCAACAGCAAAGATAACCAAGGAAAAAAAGGAAAACACAAATGGCAAAAGAAAAATAATAAAAGAAAAAATTCTGAAGGCAGAAAAGTAACATTCAGTGAAAGCAGTATAGCTACTGACACCTCAACAAATGATACCGAAGAATGGTCATCCACAGCTGAACTTGAACAACTAGAAAATCCAAGCATAATGGAAGTTGACGAAGTGATCAATAGTGATAATCCAGAAGGTACACGGCTAGGTGCGAAACCCAAAGAGATAGCAACTCGAAGATCTTTCTCGGATATGGTCAAAGAAGATAAATCTACTGGCCCCAGAAAGGAACAAGCCCCGGAACAGAAAATGTCAACACCGAGATACCCAAGCAGATCGACCAAGGGGCCAAAAAAACGGGAAGCCACAGAAGAACAAAGCATAATCAATTTGTCAAGAGTAGAGCTAAATGCTGACCAATACAAGGTTTTATCCAAGGGACTTGGCTATGCGCCTACCAGTGACTTTAATCTATTCGATACATTGATAGATTTAAATAAGTTTATGAGAAAGGTGACACTAAAAAAGCACTTCTGTCATATACCAAATATTAACAATGAGAGTACACAATCCATCAGTACACAAACCAAACCTTTTACTTCTATTCCTAATGATATTGAATCTTTGAGCTTTAATGACCTATGTGATTTAACAGACCTAGTAACTCTCCAGAGAGATAGTGTACGTAACAGCGAAACAAATTTAATAATACCCAAAAGTGATGTAAAATTCGCTAATAAATACTTTTATCCCTCACAGTCAAGAGGAGAGAATATAGACATCTTCCACACTATAGTAGAACAGGAACTTACTAAACTATACCATTTAGAACTTAGCAAAAGTAGAAAGAAAGACAATCTATCTGCAAAAGAGAGACTAGCTTTAAAAAACATTAAAAAAAATGAACAAATTGTGATTACTAATTCTGACAAGGGTGGTTCGATTGTAATCCTTGATAGAACTGCTTATGTAAATGAAGCAATGTCACAGTTAAGTGACACAGAGACATATAGGGCACTCACGTTTAATCTCACTGCAAAATTTATTGATGAATTAGATCTGTTGTTGGAAGAAGGCAGGAAATTAGGTATATTTGATGAAAAAATAGTTGATTCACTTCTTATAAAAACTCCAGTAATATCGACATTTAAACATCTGCCAAAAATACATAAACACCCCACGAGACCACCGGGAAGACCAATAATTTCCACCATAGGCACCCTGGGAGAGAGATTAGGTTAATGGGTAGACGGCCACTTACAACCAGTGGTAGTTAACATTCCAGGTTACCTTAGAGATACTAAGCAACTTCTTAAAAAATTAGAAGGTTTTGCATTAAATGATACTGATATCCTTCTAACTATAGATGTAGTATCTTTATACTCGTGTATACCACATCAACAAGGAGTATTAGCTTTGGAAGAAATTCTAAAACTTTACACCAATTATGACACTATCTTCATAAGCTACCTTACGGAGGTCGTGACCTATTTGCTGACACATAATTACTTTGTATTTGAAGGCAAAATGTACCTACAAAAGCGAGGGACAGCTATGGGGGCAAAATTTGCCCCCTCGTATGCGAATATCTATTTAAGTTATTTTGAATTTTTTAAAATCTTTGGAGAGCTAAATGAGTATAAACATTGTATTAAATTCTACACAAGATTTATTGACGATGTGCTCATTATATGGAGTGGTAGTGTCCAGCAGATAGAAAATTTTGTTAAAACCTTAAACTATAATAGCATGAACCTTAAGTTTACCTGGAGCTATGCTAAAGATAGTATTAATTTCCTTGATCTCAAAATTAAAATTGATAAAATTAATAAGACGGTTAATATGGAAACTTACAGAAAAGAAGTAGCAGGCAATACAATCCTTAGGGCAGAATCTAATCATCCCAGACACCTAAAAGGAGCAATACCCAGAGGTCAGTTTATGCGCCTACGTCGAAACTGTAGCAGTATAGGAGATTATAACATACATGCAGAACAACTTAAAAAGCGACTTACAAATAGAGGGTATAATAAGAACCAGCTTGAACACACACTCAGAGAGGTGCGCCTAATGGATAGAGAAGATTTATTGAAAGACAAAAGTAAGTGTCCTAACTCTGAAAATAAAATAGTATTTTCTACACAATACAGTAATCAATACCCCAAAATCTGTAACATAGTAAAGAAATACTTGCCAATATTAGAAAAAGAATCAGCACTTGAGAATATCTCTGTAGATGGTGTAAAATTTGTCTCAAGGAGAGCAAAAACAATAGGCCAATTTGTAAATAGAAATTTCTCTGATTCCATTGTACATAGTAGAGACAGAATAACTTGGTTAAATCCCCAAAAAGGCACATTTAAATGTGGTGTGAGACCCTGTAAAAGTTGTCATCACGTGAAAATGGGGGAAAAATTCACATCACATACTACTGCACAAGAATTTTCAATTGAATATCATTTTGACTGTCAGTCAGATTATGCAGTATATTTGGTTTCATGCACAAAATGTGGTAAGCAATATACAGGGCGCACAATAAGGGCTGCAAAGGAACGAATACGTGAGCATCTTTTGTCTATTGAGGCAAAAGAACCTAAAACTCCAGTAGCTAGACATTTTGCAACACATAGACATGGGACCAATTATAACAAAAATATGCAAGAAGAGATACTCAAAATGTTTCAATTTCAAATCATAGACAGAGTGCCAAATAGAATATCTGGAGGAGACAGACTAGCAAAACTAAATAAAAAAGAGGCCTTTTGGATTCACAAGTTAAAAACTGGATTTCCCAATGGGATGAATAAAATATGGGATTTGCAGCTATACACTGGCAATTAATTGATTACAATGGGAAAGTATATTCAAGTATAGAAAAAGCAAGACTACAAACAGAAAGTTCAAATTAATTTTCCTTAAACTAAAATTTGTTTGTAATACTACTAATCAGAAGATATTTGTCCCCCAATATATATATGTGATCAATTTTACTATTAAATCATGGGAGTTTCCATAAACTATATGTGGTAACTTGTGTACACTACAGGAAACATAGAGCTAGCTCCCAGTAAAATAAAATAATCACTAAAAGTATTTTTGGGTTCAAACTCACTTGCCATATAAATAGACTAAAATCACTACTAAAATACATGGATATAGCTTCTAGTGCAATACTCACATGAGTTATTTTTATACATCTAAACTCAAAACACATAGATCCGCATCAGTGTAAACTTATATCACTGGCAATTATAAAGCTAGCACACAGGGTAACAAATATACAAATTACCAGTTTTACTATTATTAAGCAGTTGTTATTGATGTACTAAGGTAACAAGATTCACTTGAATCTATAAACTGTGAGAATGAACAAACTGTGAGAAATACACACAGTATACTGGGTTATTACGTGTATCCACATATAGCGGATTTTTCAACAAATGAACAAAACGAGTACGCATTTATAACTTGCTAGCTAATTATGTGGCTACTCTTACCAACTGATACACATATAGGCCATAAAGATATCCTTTAAAGTACCTTGTCTATCTAGAAATTGTTTACGAAGCACTTTCTTTTAACAATGTAATTCCTTCGATTTTTCAAACTACAAACAAATTAAAATGTCAAAATGTTTAATGTAAATATTGTAGAAACTAATGTATCATTTGTTATAAAAAGGTGAGATTTGTTGGAGTTGAAGACTTGTAATCCTTGTTCAGTAACAACATTTGTTGAAAAGATGAACTGAACATCTATTTTCAAAGTGTAGTTCACAAAGAGTTAAATTGTTCGACTCCAATAAATAGTTTGGAAGGGAGACACCTGCCATCCCTGATGAAGTGCTCAGTTTGAGCAGGAAACGCGTCAGAAGGCAGTCTTTTCCCCTGTGTGTTTGGGTAACAATTGTTTCTGTGCTTGTATCAGTTTTAAATGATCTAATAAACTTCATTAATTTTTAACTAAGTTGTGCAGCCTGCATATACCTCCACTAACTTCTTTTGGAATCTTTCTTGTATATATTCAGAAGGGTAATGGGTCTTCCATATAACAGCCCCACTATTTGTATGTAGCGACCGTCGGGATCTCTGATCACCAATGATGTCTGTAGGGGTATGGACCCGCAGAGCAGAATCCCCACCCCATTTTTTTTTTTATTTTTTTATTTTAAAAAAGCTTTATTAAGGTTCAATGAGTTGTACATAAAGATAAAATACCAACAACGAGGCCCAACATGCCCCTGATACAGCCTTATGAGCATATAAATCTAGAAATTGAAATTACCTAGGTATAGATAGACCTTGATCAGGGAGCATGTTTCTTACAATATACCACATACAGTACCAGTCTAAGGTGCTGATAGGGACTGGAAGATCCCTATAAGATTGAAGTAGAAAGTAAAGCTGTGGGGTAGGGGGAAAAGGGTGGAAGGGAGGGGAAGAAGGGGGAAGGGAGGGGGAAAAGATATTACAGCTTTGGGGGACGTTGAAACAGGTCACAAGCGTCCAACACATGAGTCAGGTCAGTCTGTGGACAGGATATTGGGTTTCCAGAGCGTGTCATGATTGCATTTCCAATCAGCCCAAATCAATTCAAATAAGTCAGTTACCTAATTTGTAGAAGATGTCCCTCTCCATGGTATATAGATAGGCCATAGAAGTACAAATCTTGGACCAACTCCGGGGGGATTCTTTCTTCCATTCATAAGCTATTGAGTGTTTTATTGACATGAAGAGGTATATACATATGTACGCGTGATGTTTTGGTAGAGTGTGTACTCCTATGTGTAAGAGGGCAACAGCTGGTGATCTACGGAGAGAGATGCCTAATTTGGGCAGGGCCTGAAAGCAAGCGTTCCATAAGGGGAGAAGTTTGGGGAATTCCCACCAAATATGCAAGGTGTCACCCCTCTGACCACAGTTTCTCCAGCAGTTGGGTGACGTACCTGGAAACATTTTAGTCAGTCATGTGGGGACATAATACCAATGTGCTAAAAGTTCATAGAAAGTTTCATATAAAGTGGTGCAGTGGATAGCCTTCTGTGTGAGTTCTATGGTTCTCCCCCAGGTGTCAGTCGATACTGAAATCCCGAAAATGGATTCCCATCTTAGGATGTGGGGCGCTGCGTCTGGTTGTGGAGTAAAGCCTAATAAGGTGTAATGGAGGGACAAAGGCCTACGGAGTCTATTACCTTGGTTCCATACAGTCTCCCAGGGGGTCAAAGGTCGGGCCATTGTGGGTTTAAAACCCCAACTGACCAGAAAATTTTTAATTCTGTGGTATTCAAACATTAAATATTGCGGAAGTATGAGGTCGGTACCAAACTGGGAGATGTGCTTAAAACTAACCCCCGGGGAGGTGAGCCATAGGTCCGAGACCGTGTTGACTCCTATTTGGGCCCATTTTAATGGATGGGTGTCCTGCAAACTAGTAAATAGGCCAGCGAGAGAAGTAATAGGGGAAGGATGTGGGGCTATATGCGTAGAATGACGAATCTTATCCCAGAAATCTAGGCATTCCCGGATAATGGGGTTTGTCAGGAGTAACTCTCTCTACGACAATGCAGCGGTGTCCAAATTAAATCCCGTAAGTCTAAGTTAAAAGGTAGAGAGACCTGTTCTATAGTTCGCCATTTACATAGGGAGTGTTTAACCCCCCACTGTGAAACATGGGGGAGCATTGCCCCCTCATAGTATCTTACCACAGAGGGGGAACCTATCCCTCCACAGTTCTTAGGGAGCTGTAGTATTCTTTGTGCAATCTGGGCGGTTTACCCTGCCAAATATGTTTGGTGAGTTCACTCTAAAATTGCAAGAGAATTTGTCTGGGGACCTTAACTGGGAGGCACCGGAACAGGTATGTAAGTCTAGGAAGAAAGGACATTTTCAGAGCTGCAATCCTACCTAGCCATGAGACATGAGTCAGATTCCAATTTTCTCTTGTTAAGTGTGTTCAGTCCACGGGTCATCCATTACTTATGGGATATATTCTCCTCCCCAACAGGAAGTTGCAAGAGGATCACCCAAGCAGAGCTGCTATATAGCTCCTCCCCTCACATGTCATATCCAGTCATTCTCTTGCAAGTCTCAACAAAGAAGGAGGTCGCGAGAGGAGATAGGAGTTTTTTACCTAATTATTCTTCAATCAAAAGTTTATTATTTTAAAATGGCACCGGAGTGTGCTGTTTTTTTCTCTCAGGCAGTATTTAGAAGAAGAATCTGCCTGCGTTTTCTATGATCTTAGCAGACGTAACTAAGATCCACTGGCTGTTCTCGCACATTCTGAGGAGTGGGGTAACTTCAGAAAAGGGAATAGCATGCGGGGTCCCCCGCAAATGAGGTATGTGCAGTAATATTTTCTAGGAATGGAATTGACTAAGAAAACACTGCTGTTACCCATATGATGTAAGTACAGCCTTTAATGCAGTAGTAGCGACTGGTATCAGGCTGATAAATGTATGCGCAGTTGAGTTATTTTCTAGGGACTAGAATTTGACTGAGAAAACGTTTACTGGCATGTTGTTCGTTTTGTGAGGTACTTTGGTGATAAATCTTTTTGGGCATGATTTTTTTCCATATGGCTAACGTGTATTTCTGCATAGAAACCGTTGTAACAGGTCTCCCACTGTTGTAATATGAGTGGGAGGGGCCTTTTTTAGCGCCTTGTTGCGCAGTTAAAATTCTTGCACAGTCTTCCTGCTTCTTCCTCCTTGATCCAGGACGTCTCCAGAGAGCTCAGGGGTCTTCAAAATTCATTTTTGAGGGAGGTAATCAGTCACAGCAGACCTGTGACAGTGTGTTTGACTGTGATAAAAGCGTTAAATCTTAAATTGATTATCCGTTTTTGGGTATTTAGGGGTTAATCATCCGTTTGCTAGTGGGTGCAATCCTCTGCTAAATTCATACAATTACTGTTAAAATTGTTGGCTATAACTGAATTAGTTCATTGTTATTTCAACTGTGACAGTTTTTTGTGTTTTTAAAAGCGCTGCAGCGTTTTTTCAATTGCTTGTAAATTTATTGACAGAATTTTTCCAAGCTTGCTAGCCTTCATTGCTAGTCTGTTTAAACATGTCTGATACAGATGAATCTACTTGTTCATTATGTTTAAAAGCCAATGTGGAGCCCAATAGAAATATGTGTACCAATTGTATTGATGTTACTTTAAATAAAAGTCAGTCTTTACCGGTAAAGAAATTATCACCAGACAACGAGGGGGAAGTTATGCCGCCTAACTCTCCTCACGTGTCAGTACCTTTGCCTCCCGCTCAGGAGGTGCGTGAGATTGTGGCGCCAAGTACATCAAGGCCCTTACAAATCACTTTGCATGATATGGCTAATGTTATGAAAGAAGTATTATCTAATTTGCCTGAGTTAAGAGGCAAGCGCGATAGCTCTGGGTTTAGGACAGAGCGCGCCGATGACACGAGAGCCATGTCCGATACTGCGTCACAATTTGCAGAACATGAGGACGGAGAGCTTCATTCTGTGGGTGACGGATCTGATCCGGGGAGACCGGATTCAGAAATTTAAAATGTTAACTTTAAGCTTGAGAACCTCCGTGTATTACTAGGGGAGGTGTTAGCGGCTCTGAACGATTGCGACACGGTTGCAATCCCAGAGAAATTATGTAGGCTGGATAAATACTATGTGGTACCAGTGTGTACTGACGTTTTTCCTATACCTAAAAGGCTTACAGAGATTATTAGCAAGGAGTGGGATAGACCCGGTGTGCCCTTTTCCCATCCTCCGATATTTAGAAAAATGTTCCCAATAGACGCCACCACACGAGACTTATGGCAGACGGTCCCTAAGGTGGAGGGAGCAGTTTCTACTTTAGCCAAGCGTACCACTATCCCGGTGGAGGATATTCCTTTCAAAGGGCAAACCTTATTCGGGCCCGGCTTGAAAGAAATTATTGCTGACATTACTGGAGGTAAGGGTCACACCCTTCCTCAGGACAGGGCCAAATCAAAGGCCAAACAGTCTAATTTTCGTGCCTTTCGTAATTTCAATGCAGGAGCAGCATCAACTTCCTCCGCCCCAAAACAGGAAGGGACTGCTACTCGTTACAGACAGGGTTGGAAAGGCAACCAGTCCTGGAACAAGGGCAAGCAGGCCAGAAAACCTACTTCTGCCCCTAAGACAGCATGAAGAAAGGGCCCCCTATCCGGAAACGGATCGAGTGGGGGGCAGACTTTCTCTCTTTGCCCAGGCCTGGGCAAGAGATGTCCAGGATCCCTGGGCGTTGGAGATCATATCTCAGGGATACCTTCTGGACTTCAAAACTTCTCCTCCACAAGGGAGATTGCATCTGTCAAGGTTATCAACAAACCTAATAAAGAAAGAGGCATTTCTACGATGTGTACAAGACCTCTTAGTAATGGGAGTGATCCACCCGGTTCCGCGGACGGAACAAGGGCAAGGTTTCTACTCAAATCTGTTTGTGGTTCCCAAAAAAGAGGGAACCTTCAGGCCAATCTTGGACCTGAAGATCTTAAACAAATTCCTAAGGGTTCCATCGTTCAAAATGGAAACTATTCGAACCATCCTACCCATGATCCAAGAGGGTCAGTATATGACCACAGTGGACTTAAAGGATGCCTACCTTCACATACCGATTCAAAAGGATCATTATCGGTACCTAAGGTTTGCCTTTCTAGACAGGCATTACCAGTTTGTAGCTCTTCCCTTCGGGTTGGCTACGGCCCCCGAGAATTTTTACAAAGGTTCTGGGCTCGCTTCTGGCGGTACTAAGACCGCGAGGCATAGCGGTGGCTCCGTACCTAGACGACATCCTGATACAAGCGTCAACTTTTCAAAATGCAAAGTCTCATACAGAGATAGTTCTAGCATTTCTAAGGTCGCATGGGTGGAAAGTGAACATGGAAAAGAGTTCTGTTCCCACTCACAAGGGTTCCCTTTCTAGGGACTCTTATAGATTCTGTAGAGATGAAGATTTGCCTGACGGAGTCCAGGTTATCAAAAATCCTAAATGCTTGCCGTGTCCTTCATTCCATTCCAAGCCCATCAGTAGCTCAGTGCATGGAAGTAATCGGCTTAATGGTCGCGGCAATGGACATAGTGCCATTTGCGCGCCTACATCTCAGACCGCTGCAACTATGCATGCTAAGTCAGTGGAATGGGGATTACTCAGATCTGTCCCCTTTACTAAATCTGGACCAGGAGGCCAGAGATTCTCTTCTCTGGTGGTTGTCGCGGGTTCATCTGTCCAAAGGAATGACTTTTCGCAGACCATATTGGACGATTGTAACAACAGATGCCAGCCTACTAGGCTGGGGTGCAGTCTGGAACTCCCTGAAGGCTCAGGGATCGTGGACTCAGGAGGAGAAACTCCTCCCAATAAACATTCTGGAATTAAGAGCAATATTCAATGCTCTTCTAGCTTGGCCTCAGTTAGCAACACTGAGGTTCATAAGATTTCAGTCGGACAACATCACGACTGTGGCTTACATCAATCATCAAGGGGGAACCAGGAGTTCCCTAGCGATGTTGGAAGTCTCGAAGATAATTCGCTGGGCAGAGTCGCACTCTTGTCACCTGTCAGCGATCTACATCCCAGGCGTGGAGAACTGGGAGGCGGACTTTCTAAGTCGCCAGACCTTTCATCCGGGGGAGTGGGAACTTCACCCGGAGGTGTTTGCTCAACTGATCCTTCATTGGGGCGAACCGGAGCTGGATCTCATGGCATCTCGCCAGAACGCCAAGCTTCCTTGTTACGGATCCAGGTCCTTGGGTTTTCAACATGGCTTATGTGTTTCCACCATTTCCGTTGCTACCTCGACTGATTGCCAGGATCAAACAGGAGAGAGCATCGGTGATTCTGATAGCGCCTGCGTGGCCACGCAGGACCTGGTATGCAGACCTAGTGGACATGTCGGCCTGTCCACCATGGTCTCTGCCTCTGAGGCAGGACCTTCTAATTCAGGGTCCTTTCAACCACCCAAGCCTAATTTCTCTGAGGCTGACTGCATGGAGATTGAACGCTTGATTCTATCAAAGCGTGGTTTTTCAGAGTCGGTTATTGATACGTTAATACAGGCTCGGAAACCTGTTACCAGAAAAATTTACCATAAGATATGGCGTAAATATTTATATTGGTGTGAATCCAAGAGTTACTCATGGAGTAAGGTTAGGATTCCTAGGATATTGGATTTTCTACAAGAAGGTTTAGAAAAGGGTTTATCCGCTAGTTCGTTAAAGGGACAGATTTCTGCTCTGTCTATTCTTTTACACAAACGTCTGGCAGAGAACCCAGACGTCCAGGCTTTTTGTCAGGCTTTGGCTAGGATTAAGCCTGTGTTTAAAACTGTTGCTCCTCTGTGGAACTTAAACTTGGTTCTTAAAGTTCTTCAGGGTGTTCCGTTTGAACCCCTTCATTCCATTGATATTAAGCTTTTATCTTGGAAAGTTCTGTTTTTGATGGCTATTTCCTCGGCTCGATGAGTCTCTGAGTTATCTGCCTTACATTGCGATTCTCCTTATCTGATTTTTCATTCAGACAAGGTAGTTCTGCGTACTAAACCTGGGTTTTTACCTAAGGTTGTTTCTAACAGGAATATCAATCAAGAGATTGTTGTTCCTTCATTATGTCCTAATCCTTCTTCAAAGAAGGAACGTATTTTGCATAATCTGGACGTAGTCCGTGCCCTGAAGTTCTACTTACAGGCAACTAAAGATTTTCGGCAAACTTCTTCTCTGTTTGTCATTTATTCTGGTCAGAGGAGAGGTCAAAAGGCTTCGGCCACCTCTCTCTCTTTTTGGCTTCGTAGCATAATACGTTTAGCCTATGAGACTGCTGGACAGCAGCCTCCTGAAAGAATTACAGCTCATTCCACTAGAGCTGTGGCTTCCACCTGGGCCTTTAAGAATGAGGCCTCTGTTGAACAAATTTGCAAGGCTGCAACTTGGTCTTCACTTCATACCTTTTCAAAATTTTACAAATTTGACACTTTTGCTTCTTCGGAGGCTGGTTTTGGGAGAAAGGTTCTACAGGCAGTGGTTCCTTCTGTTTAATGTTCCTGCCTTGTCCCTCCCATCATCCGTGTACTTTAGCTTTGGTATTGGTATCCCATAAGTAATGGATGACCCGTGGACTGAACACACTTAACAAGAGAAAACATAATTTATGCTTACCTGATAAATTTATTTCTCTTGTAGTGTGTTCAGTCCACGGCCCGCCCTGTCTTTTTTGAGGCAGTTCTAAATTTTAATTAAAACTCCAGTCACCACTGCACCCTATAGTTTTCCTTTCTCGTCTTGTTTCGGTCGAATGACTGGATATGACATGTGAGGGGAGGAGCTATATAGCAGCTCTGCTTGGGTGATCCTCTTGCAACTTCCTGTTGGGGAGGAGAATATATCCCATAATTAATGGATGACCCATGGACTGAACACACTACAAGAGAAATAAATTTATCAGGTAAGCATAAATTATGTTTTTATTTAGGGAGCGAAGTTCCGATAATAATGGAAGGTAATTATCTTTGATGACTCGATTAAGTCACCTGATAGCTTAACTCCTAGGTGTAGAACTGTGGTTTCCATCCAGTGGAATGGGAACTTGGAATTTAGGGGCGCTAAGTTAGAACTCCGAATGCCCTGGGTATAAATCTCAGTTTTCGATATGTTTAGTTTGTAATAAGAATGGGCATTAAAGTCTTCCAATATTTGTAGAAGTCTGGGGAGAGTGAGTGTAAGATCGGACGAGAAAAGAGTGTTATCGTCTGCAAATAAAGCGATTTTATGTTTAGTACCAAAAGAGTAACACCCTTCATTTGAGGGTCGGCTCTAATCTGTTCAGCTAATGGCTCAATGGCTAGCGCAAAAAGCAGGGGTGACAGAGGGCATCCCTGTCTGGTACCGTTGGTTATAGTGAAAGGGGAGGACTGAAATCCAAGTCCTCTCACTAGGGAAGAAGGGTTAGAATAAAGGGTCTTAATTGCTCTTATTAGGTCATCAGGGAATTGGGAATTCTCAAGTACTTCCCACAAAAATTGCCAGCGCACGCGATCAAAAGCCTTCTCAGCATCTAATGAAATGACAGCTAATGGCTTATGAAGGCTAGAGGAGAGGCTAAGAATGTTTAATAGCCATCTAGTATTATCAGGGCCCTCTCGTTTTGGGACAAATCCCACCTGATCTGGGTTGATGAGGTGTGGTAAAAGGTTAGCAACTGGGTTAGCCAGAAGTTTTGAATAAAACTTTGTCAGTGTTAATAAGCGATATTGGCCTATAGCTGGCACAGAGGTTGGGGTCTTTGTTAGGCTTTAGAATCGTTATGATGGTGGCTTCAAGAAATTTTTTGTTAAACGCGCCCTCATTTCAAGCTAAATTGTAGAGCCTGAGGAGCAGGGGGGAAAGTTCCTGAATATAGGTCTTGTAAAACTGAACTGGGAAGCCATCTGGGCCCGGGGATTTAAAGGACTTTGAATTTTTAATGACTGGCTGTATTTCAGTAACGGTAAATGGGGAAGCCAAAGACTCCAGCTGATCTGTTGAGAGAGCCGGGAGATTTAAGGACTTTAAATATGCGCGCACGCAATCTAGGGAAGTTGAGTAAGGCTTTTCAGAGCTGTTTATATTATAGAGATTTGAATAATATTTATCAAATGCTTCCCCTATTTGAGTTGGGATTTTAAGGAGGGAATGTGCAGAGTGTATGCTATGGATGCGTGAAGCACTATTTCTGCTTCTGAGTTTGTTGGCTAGAAGGGTGTCCGCCTTATTACTTTTGTAATAAAACAATTGCTTTAATTTGGTTAGATTGATTTGAGACCTTTTAAGTTCAGTTTGGGAAATATGATTCTTAATATTAGTAATTTGTACTTGTAGGGTGGCCGAAGGGGTGACTCTATTTTGAGATTCTAGTATTCTCAGTTTAACGTAATCTTGTGATAAGGTTAGTCCCGCTTGCTTTCTGAGGCTCGCCTGTTTGGTTATTATGACCCCTCTGATGGTCGCTTTTGCGGCACCCCGCAGGGTGTCGTCTCTAACTAGAGCATTATCATTAGCATGTATGAAATGTTTGATTTCTGTTCGTAAGTCTTCTCTAAATGGGATGTCACTTAAGAGGTTGTGGGGCATGCGCCAAGGAGCTCTAATGTGCGAGGTGTTTGCTGAAATGATATTAGCAAGGACATAATCGTGGTCCGACCAAGGACAACGTGAAATAGAGGCTTTTGTGACGAGGTCTAGCGAATCTGCAGTAGAGAAAATGTAATCTAATCTAGCATATTGCCGATGTGGTTGTGAGTAATGCGTGTAATCCCTATCTCTGGAGTGGGTAGCTCTCCAGATATCATAGTAGCCCGAGCAGGACATGAGGTTGTAAAATCTAATGGCAAGCCTTTCAGCGGCTGAGTGTGTCTTGTGTGTGTCAGAGGATTTTCTATCCACTGTAGGGTCCCAAACCATGTTGAAGTCTCCTGACATAATGATTCTACCCTGCTTAACCTGGTCTATTGTATGGAGAATGTGCTTCAGATATTTAGGTTGTTGGGTGTTTGGAAGGTAGACAGAAGCTAATGTGTAAAGCACATGGTTGAGTTTACAAATCAGGATGTATCTGGCCTGTGGATCCTTGATAGTCAAAATGGGCTCAAAGGCAAGGCGCCTGTGAAGCAGGATGGCAGTACCTCTGGCTTTTTTAGAGAAAGGGGCGTATTCTATATGCGTGTACGACTTTGAGGAGAGTCTGAGGGGTTAATTTACTAGCCAGTGCGTTTCCTGAAGGAACGCAATGTCAGGGTTATGATGCTTCAATGATCGCAGCAGAAGGCTACGTTTAAAAGGGGTATTGAGGCCTCTGACATTGTGGGTAAGAAATCTGAGAGTGGGTCGGGTCATGTGTTATAATGTCGAGGTGGCAAATGGTAGGTACTAAGGTCTCTCAGTATGGGGTAAGGGATGAAGAGGAGAGAAGGAAAAAGGGGAGGAGGGAGGGTGAAAGACACTGAAAAGTGCCTGAAGTGCGGTGGAAATAGTCCACCTCAAAAGAGCCCTATCGTGGGCTTCTAGGTGGGGGGGGAGAACCTGATGCTCAAGAGCAAATGTAGGAGGGCCAGAACTCCAGCCCCGCTCTAATATAACAACAACATTAACACTAAGCATTATATATTAAGGTAAAAAGTGGATAACAGTGCAACAAAGTCAAATATAGAGACAAAATAGGACAAGTGTGAACATTGGTGCATTTCTAGTTACAAAATCAAAGAACTTCACTAACAGCTGATGGGGCGCGCCCGGTCAGCCAACAGAACCCATCAGGGACATGCAGATATGGGCCCGAAGGGGCCATTTGCTGAGGTCAGGTAGTGGTCCCAGGGTGGCCAAGAGAGTCCCGTGGTTGTTGTGCCTTGGGACGCTTCGGTCTCTGGTCTTTTATGGACCACTCTGGAGCTGAAGCTCGTAATCTAGGTTGCGGATGAGCTTGTATATTTGAGGATTCTGGAAGGAGGCCCCAGGACATGAGGAGTGACAAACCCTGGGGGGAAGTGATGGCTACAACTGTCTGGTTGTCCTTGGATATAAAAAGCTTGGTGGGGTAGCCTCATCTATATCTGATATTGGCTTTGCGTAAAGCAGACGTAATAGGCTGAAATTGTTGCCGCTGTTGGAGGGTGTGGGTCGGACAGGTCAGGAAGGAGCTGAACCTCCATAAACCTATCATTTAGGCTTGATTTTTTAAAGGCGGCCTGCATCAACCGATCTTTATATAGGTAGCTATGGAAGCACACTATGATGTCTCTTGGTTTGTCCGAGCTCAGCATCCTTGGGCGAAGGGCTCTATGTGCCCTTTCCATTGTTCTAGTTAATCCTTCAGGCGAGCCCACCAGTTCCTGAAATAGAGCCTGCAGGTAGTCTTGTATATCGGGTGGAGAAACAGATTCTGGGATGCCTCAGAACCTTATATTGTTGCGCCTAGATCTGTCTTCTATGTCTGCAAGTTTGGACTCTAGCTGTGAGATTTGTTCAGCAAGATTTTCAGAATAAGCTAAGAGATTAGATTGATCCACAGCAGTATCATCCTATTTGCGCTCTAGCACGTCCACTCTTTCTCCAATTTCGGAAATCTCTTTCCTCAGCTCAGCTGAACTTCTTTGAATTTCTTGGGTAATAGAGCGGGTCTGAGTGGCCAGCAGTTTCTTGAGTGAAGACTCCGTAATGAAGTGCAGTGAAGCAGCAATGGAGTGTGTGCTGGAAAGGGACTCTTCGTCCTGAGAGTCAGGCTCACTTATTTCCCCGCTAGGGTTAAGGGGCGCTTCTTTAGCCTTCTGCGCAAAATGATCAAACACTGTTTTTTTAGGTTTAGGGTTGGACTTGAGATGTTTCCTGATGGAATGAGGCATTGTATATGTTGCTTGGCCACCCGTAGGAGAGACTAATAGCAGACCGTTATGCAACTCAATAGAATACACACCACTGTTTAAGGGAGAAAAAAGGAGGTTAATTGCACATGAGTATTGACAGTTCCAGTTCTACATATTCATATCTAGAGCGGGGCTGGGCAGCATTTCACATTAGGAGCTACATTGCAATGTTAGCAATCGATCATTGATCCAGAGGGGACACTGAAGGCACTAGGTCTTGATGAGTGAGCTGACACAGGGCTGGAAGAGACGGTTAACTAGGTGTACTATACTCCCAACCCTTATCAGTGTGTGAAACTCTTCCCTCAGTAAGGGCTAGAAGGCCCCCTCTCGACTTAGGGAGTATGGGATGTGACCCGAAGGAAGGGGAAAAGGAAAAAGGGTGGTGACCAACCCAGCTTGGCTGGGCCGGAAAGGAACTGTCTCGAGAGGGACCCCCCCTAGTTCAGTACAGTGATTTAAGTTACAGATGTATGCACAATAGGAATAAGGTTCCTAGGAGGTCACCTATGACAGTAATATAGTGAATCTGGTGGCCAAGGGCCAAAAGGTCCCCTCTCTCAGGGAATAAAGGATACGACCCGAAGGAAGGGGAAAAGGGAAGTGGAATTGACTAACCTAGACTAGCTAGGCCAGAAAGGGAGAGTCTTGAGGGGGTAACACTTAATCAATACACTCAGGAGGTTAACAAATTAAGGCACTACTGTGGCGAGGTCCTGCAAATATAAGTTGTTAAGCAGAGAAGGGAAAAAGACACTACACTTTGGTCTAAGGACCTAAAGACAAGTAAGCTGACGCAGCAGCAAAATTTGGTTAGAGCAAATAAATGAATAGCACTACACTTTGAATCAAGCAATCCAAGGATAACACCGTTATCTCAACAGCAGTGGTTGGAGTAAACCTATAAAAGCACAGTTCAAATGAGCAGTAGATAGTCTAGGGTAGTCTCAGTAGGAGTTGCTGCTGGTAATGTGGGAGTGTTCTGTAGATACTCGCTCTTACTTTTATAATGGGAGTAATCTCCTGTGTGGGGAGTCCAAGTGGGCCCAAATATGAACAGAAAGTGTCTAAATGGTGACCAACAGTGTCGGCACTCTTAACCCATTAAATATGATAAAGGTCTAGGGATCCGTGCTGGAATTAGTTGGCGCCTGTATTGTGTGACATGCACAGAAGTAGGTGCTGCACAGTTAGAATACTGAATAATGGCCCCCAAATGTAGCCCGTAGATTACTTTTGACCACTTAGCCAGGCCGTATCTAATATTTTAATAAGGGATAAATTTAGTGGTTAGGGTGTATTTAGTGCGGATGCAAGTAAAAACACTGTTAGATCTCACCCGAATCCGCTCCTGCAAAGTGATCACTGATAGGCTTAGTGATGTGAGTGGCCACATAGAGACTCGGAGCAGTGAGACCGGCATGTCAATTATCCAAGATGGAGGATTTTTGCACCCTTCCAAATGACTCCATCTTTAGGGTAAAAACTGCCAGATCCTTAGGATGTCACACTCCGCTCTAAAGCCGATCCGCACCTTGGTCTCCGCTGTCAGCCGTGTAACGTCTTCGGGCTCCACCAGTCCACAGTAGGGGATGTATGTGGCCCCAGGACCACGCGGTCAAAACTCCAGAGCAAACTCCCAGTCGTCACCTATCTTGATCCGGGGCGTCTCAGGTGTTGTCCTGTCTACCTCAGAGCGGAGCCCCGACCCTCCGAGGTAGCGGCGATGTGCGATCGCTGAGGTGGTGGGAAAGCAGTCAATGCGCTAGCGGTGACCACAGCAACTTTTCCGCTCCCAGTGGGGGTAAGTCCAAGCAGGAACACCAGTTTAGGCTGTGCAGTGTGGAAAGTGGGTTGTCTCAGTGGGAGCTCAGTCTTCAGAAAAATTAGCCTCCGGAGCGGAGCCCCGACCCTCCGGAGGATAGTAGGTCTCGCCGTTGAGCTCACTGGTTATAACAAGACTCGCCTCTGACTGTAAGTGAACAGAGATTCCGTTTTGTGGGTTCACAGGGAGTAAATGCCCCAAATGCTGACTTTTGATGAGGGGATGAAGCCTCAAATATGTGAAAATATTAAGTATTTGCAGGAGAGCTCCTAGTGCCTGCGTCTGCTCCGTTCCGTCCCCATTCTTTTTTTTTTTGGGCTGGACGCAAAAAACATGTTTGCGTATTTGGGGATTGACCATTTAGGTTCTTTCCCTTTTTGGTAGTGTGTTTCTTGTAGGAATATTATTGAGTGATTATTTCGGGACATATAGAACAAATCAAATCCAACTTATTTCAAAGTAATGTGAAAGTTACATTCAGTTTCTCTTAGATGTGCGGTTTGCCATATTGCGGTTATAATGTCAATTTAAAATTGCTGTAGACAACTTAGCAAAAGTCAAAAGTTCTATGCACCTTTGTCCCCGGTATTAGGGGTAGTCCCCAGATGGTTTAATGTTCCCAGGACCAGTGGAGTAGCAAAAAGGTCCTTTTAGTTCATGTGTGTAGTTCTTTTATAAGCCTGCCGTTATGTGCGAATCAATCCCTCAACTTTGTGAATGTTTTTACAGCTCGATCCCTCTGTCAAAACAGATAAACACAATAGTGCAGATTGCCAAATAGAGTTCCTAATGTAAGAGATACACTTACCAGCCAACGCGTTTCGGTCGTTAATCGACCTTTCTCAAGACCTTTCTTAAGACCTCACTTGCACCTTTATTTTATTATCACAGTGGAATATTTTGCACAATTTGTATATTTTATAATTTATTTTCCATATCATTTTTTACACATTTGTTTGTACACATTTGTTTGTACTAGTCACAATCACATCAATTTCACGCTGGTTGAAACCATGGCAATCCGCTGCCAAATAGCGGTGATCTGATCTGTAAATAGATTAATCTGCCATAATTGTGAAATTAGTTCTACAGATGAGCTAATGTTCTGGTGAACAAAACTATAAAATAGCCACTGTCTGAAATAGGCACAGAATATATTTACTAAAGAGGGGAAGTCAGAATCCCATCATACTTATACAATAAGTAAGCTTAAACTCGTAAAGATTTGTTTTTTGATAGAGATTGTCAACATTGTCTCATTTTTAGACTGTTAACATGGATCCATGAGGGAATATATAAGGATTTTATTGTTTTAAATCATTTTCATTTTTATTGATACTGATCAAACGGAAGTGAAGTTATTAACCCACATTGTGTATAATTTTATTGTATTGACTTGGAGTAAAATCCTTGTTGAAAAAGATATTATAAATAGGAGTTGATTAGAAGAGGTTACTGTTGGAAACTGCTATTCAACTTTTTGTCTTATATTTTTCTATAATTAAACAACCATTTTTGTAATAATATTTTTAATATTGTAATAAATACTGTTTTAGTAATCTATTTGAAACCAAGACCCTGCCTCTGTGTTGGCGCTTTGATATATATATTTTTTCAGTCGATTATTTATTGACCACTAGGGGTCAATTTATCTTAGCTAAGGGTCAGTATCAACAGGCGCTGGGTGATCTTTCTGTTAATTATTTCGGGACAGTTCTCTTGTTGCGATTGACCTTTTGCCTGGGCTGTTAAGTCCCTTGACATTCGGCATCAATAGAGTTATGGTATGTTCGGAGCTTTTATTTGCGTTGAATGTGTGATGGAGCATTTTTATGAGTTATTTCCGATTTGGGAATCGGTTTTGATTTGTAAGATATATATATACTGTATGTATGTATGTGTGTGTGTATATATATATATATATATATATATATATATATATATATATATATATATATATATATATATATATATATAGTCAGAAGGGGATCCTCAGGTTCGTAGCAGCACTTGTGGTTAGAGGATCAAGTGTGAGAGTGATAAAATTGGGTAATGGGTGGGGAACAAGTGAAAGGTTCAAAGAGGCACAAGGAGAGATAGTGAATAGAATGAAGGAAGTAAGATAGATGGTGATGAATTTGGGTTCAAGAATGGGGTCCTGTGTACAAGAAAAGAAAGGTGTAGTTCTGGGGATGTGTCCCCATGGCAAATATGCGATAAATAATTTTATAGATTAGTGAAATGGGAGTAAGGAGTATCCCCCGCCCTCCATTCTGGGGGGAGCGTTAAATTATGGCAACCATGTGATGTGGAACAAACATTTAGTAATAGTTGTAACTAACTTGCATACATCTTAACGCTTGCAATGGCATTGTGGAACAAAACAATTATATAAATAACATGAAAGGTAAGTTTTGATTAACAATGTTCCATCCTGAGCAGCAATGTCACAAACTGTTATTCTATACAGCTCCCATGAAGTTTACCGCTGCCGCCCCCCCCCATTTTTTTTATTTTTATTTTTTTTTATTTTTATTATTATTAATATATCGACTGGGTAGAGTCTTAATCTTAGGTGTTTTCCATCAGCATCTCTATAGGTTGCTTGACCGGGGGTAATCGACAAATGCAAACATTTCAAACCTTTAAGGAAACTAAAGCAGAAGACACAAAAACCTTTTTCTCTTATACATTGACTAATAAAAGTTTCAAATCTAACAATAACTTGAAAAAGTGTTGGCCTTCATTATATCCAAAATTATATAAACTTTTACATTTTCCCACTTTGCATGGTAGATATCTGCCCACTCTAGGTGGCATTAACATTGAGTGGGAACTTTTGGAAGGAGGAAAGTAATGTCAAATGCCCCTCCAGAAACTGTTCTGCTAGGAGAGCCAAGCTGGATTGTAATACAGATATAGATCTTAAAGGCAATGATCTAGGTGAGGTATTCCCATTTAAGGGAATAAGTTCTTCTGAAACAAAAACTTGGTAGTGTTCGTCAGTTTGCAATGAGTCTGTACCATAAGAGCTATTAATTTTAGAACTAAGACAGTAATGTTGGCATTCTGCCCTAAGTGCAGAAGCCCTGTTGCTCACATGGCGTATTGGTTATGTAGTGAGAAGGTAAAAAAGTGTTATGAAGCGTTACCTGGGCTCTTTATGCAGCAACCAGTCTGTCCTAGTTTTTTTCCTTCTTCTCTTCTTTTTTTTTTTCTTTCTTTTTGTTTCTGTTTCCTTTATCCCCTCTTGTCAAGGGGACCACCTTAGGGATCCTGTCTCGAAGATTTAGCTGACCTTGGTTTCATCTTGTTCAGCTCTGCGAGTATTGGTGGACACTGTGGGTCTTGAAGGCATTGTGGTGGTAGAGATCTTGATGTAGAGTGATTGGCAGAATTGTTCTAAATCATTTTCAGTGCGGTAGATAGCATTCTTGTTGCCCTTGGTGGCGATGATTGATACTGGGAATCCCCAGCGGTATGGTATCATGTTAGCTTGTAGGGTAGATGTGATATGCGACAGGGCTCTCCGTTTTTTGTAGTGTGGCCGGACTTAATCGCTAAAAATCTGTAGTGGAATTCCTGCATGTTGGAATGGTTATTTAGCTCTTGAATTGTTCAAGATTTCTTCTTTGTCCTGGAAGTTTAATAATTTGAGAAAATATTCCCGTGGAGGGGCCTTTGGTGGTGGTCTGGCCCTTAGAACCCTATGTGCCCTTTCAATGGGAATTTCATGTGAGTTAGGCGTGCCTTTTATTGTCCAAAACAAATCTTGTAAATAGCCTCCTAATGCTGCTGCTGAGATGGTTTCTGGGATCCCTCTTATGCGCAAGTTATTGCGGCGGCCTTGATTATCTAGGTCCTTAATTTTGTCATTTAAGCACTGTATGATGTCTTCTTGAGCTTGTACTTTTGCGGTAAGATGGCTGATATTAGTGTTAGACATGGCTTGTTCTTCTTCAACAGTTGTGATTCTATCCGACATTGCTGTGATATCTTTATGCAATTCTTTGTAAAGTGTTCTGACTTCATGCATGAATATTTTCATGTTTTCTTTTGAAGTGAGTAGGTTAAGGTCATTTTTTGTGACATAATTGGAGGGTAAGCCTTTAGTGTGATTGACATTGACTATGTCAGTTTGCATTCCCCCAGGGGCAGAAGGGTTAAGTGGCAGTAGGTTGTGTGGCTCCATTGGTTTCAAGTAGTGACCAAGAGTTCTGGATCTAGTTCCTTTTTCACTTTTAGAAGCCGTTTTATTTAACATATCTTTATCTTAACGCCCTGTATGCTGTTACTGGCCCTTATATTATGTGGGGGTCTAATTTGCCAGATCACACCCTTTACCTATGTGTGTGGCTCTCCCAGTTATGAACTGTGTCCTGAGTTAGTATGGGGTTTTCAGATATATTAGTATGCGACCCCTCTAAGGTGTTTCTGATTCTGTACCGTTATTGCTTGGTGGGGCTTGGTAATGCAGTGCGAAGTTATATGTATGTAGTAGGAGACCCCTGACTGTGATACCCCCTGCTATTATTTATGCTCACTGTGTGTTATTGTGGCCTTGGGCCTATTCCTGTCTCAAGATGGCCGCTGTTTCGCACTTTTTAATTATAAATGTTGGAGCGATGCAGTGCGTAGTGGTCTGGATCTGGCCAGTTGTGTCTGAGGGCTATTCTCCGTGTCAGAGGTACTGTTTATGTCCATTTGATGTGAAGTGCTAAGAATTACACCTCTTATCTTGCTCGTGCTGTCTTCTGTCTGGGCTGACTCTGGTGTTGTAATTATTGCAGCGTCACCGCCCGTCCGTATAGCCACTCTGCTGCCAGATGTCTAGTCCGTGGCCAGGCTAACCTCCCCAGAACGTCCGCCTGTAAGCTGTCTCCTGATCCCCCAGTAGTCCGTCACATGTGAGTGTCTGCCGCTTTGCGGCAGTTGTGAGTTGCGGTCCTCAATTATCCTGTACCTTAGCTGATGGTGGACCTTTTTGTCTCTAATCTTCTTTTTTCCGGTGCCAGTCTCACCTACTGTGCTCTCCACCTGTTCAGCTTTATTTTCAAGGAGGGTTAGGGAGCCCACATCCCTGTTATTCACACTATTTTTGCCACGGGGCCTAGGAGCTCTAGAAGCCAGCTGCCATAGTCCTGTATGGCGAAACTCCGCCCCCTCCAATCAACATTTCTATAATTTGGGACTGATATATTCACACATAAATATACCCACATAGATTCTTATATCCTTTTTAGTACACATTATCATATTGTTCGTGTTTTGCATTTGATTGTTTGTGATTGACAAGTTTATATATTGCTTTTTGTTTATATTTACATATAAGTCATTATTACAAATGAGTAAAGAGAGTGTGTGAGAAGAAAAAAATGTTTACATTTTTCTGGGTCTAGTAAGTGTGATATTCTGAGGCTCATCCATCCTATCTTCACAACTGACTGTGTGATTGTTTAACTTTGCAGACCCAAGTAAATGATTGTTGTTTATAATCACTATAATACTTTCTACTATGTAAATGATGATATGGATGTGGTAGAGGTGTAGCTGCTTAGAGCGTCAAGAACTAACAAGACATGATGATGGCTAGATCACCAACAACACTTAAAAGTTAACTCAGAGTGATAGCATGAGAATGTTGTGCATTTTTTTTTTTATTCTTCTAGATATATTTGTTTTGTACACATATTGGTAGGATTGCGGCCCATAAGGTCATGTCAGATTAGACCAAGGCTTAAGGGATCAGAAGTTTATATTATATGTATAAATATATAATATTCACTCCCATGAAAGCCCATCATTTTCTGGTTACTATATCTTGACAAAATCTGTTAAGCACTACTATTACCCAGCTTGGATCAGGACTATGTCTTTCATTTAGGAAAGGTGTAAGATCATCCAAACCTTTAAATGTGTCGTCGTGCTATGTTATTTGAATGTTATTTTAACTGGATGGTTATTAAAATCTTTTGGGGCAAGTTGTCCCCTTCTGGTTTTTCGAAACCACATGAAAGAAACATGAAAACCATGTGATACACGGGCACCCATTCTACAGAATCACATCTTATGGCAAAAGTTGCATATTTATTTTGTCATGGATGCAACACTTCCACAGGCATGTTAATTGCTAGAGGAAACAATATGGCCTTACATTTTTTTCACACTTCAGACAGCCATATCTGGTCTGATATTGCTACTTAAAAACCATGTGCAAGTGTCTTCACACAAATCCATGCCTTAACATGCTACTAAAAAAACTAGCATTTCATAGGAAACAGGGCCAAAACAGCGACATACCCAGGAAACATTTATTTTATGGCACTGATTCTTCATCTGGTGTTGGTTCCTGAGAGAGCGCTTCTCTTCATCAGTACATACGTTTTTTTGTATATATAAAAAATGTTTATGGTTTTCATGCAAAGATATAAACTTTAACAAAGTTGTCATGGGAAATTGGATGCTATTACATGGTTTTTAATGCTAAGCTTCAAAGTTGTTCATGTAATAATACAAATGTGTATGTGGTTTTCACAAAATTATATAAATGTTTTCGTTTTTCATGCAATGCTACAAGCTTTCATATGAATTTAAAGCAAATATGTAACTTTCTCTTGCAAGATGTATCGAGTTCACGGATTCATCCAATACTTGTGGGATATTCTCCTTCCCAACAGGAAGTGGCAAAGAGAGCACCCACAGCAGAGCTGTCTATATAGCTCCTCCCCTAACTCCACCCCCCAGTCATTATCTTTGCCAGACCTAAGCAATAAGGAAGGGTAAAGTGATTGTGGTGACAAAATATTAGTTTTATTTTCTTCAAGCAAGAGTTTGTTATTTTAAATGGTACCGGTGTGTACTATTTACTCTCAAGCAGAAAAAAGATGAAGATTTCTGCCTGGAGGATAATGATCTTAGCATTTTGTAACTAAGATCCACTGCTGTTCCTACAGTTGCTGAGGAGTACAGGAAACTTCAGTTGAGGAACGGTTTGCAGGCTATGCTGCACTGAGGTATGTTCAGTCATTTTTTTCTAGAAAGACTGTGATATTTCAAGAAAAGGGCTGACATTATCCCCATGAGGGGAAGGGTAAGCTGTAATCAAAGACTTATGGTAGTATTACAAGCTTGCATAAGGGCTAAGTTACTTTGCTGGTTGACACTTATATCAGGATTCCTAGGCTAATATCTTTTCTCCAAGAAGGATTGGAGAATGGATTATCTGCTAGTTCCTTAAAGGGACAAATATCTGCTTTGTCTATCCTTTTACACAAGCGTCTGGCGGATGTTCCAGACGTTCAGGTGTTTTGTCAGGCTTTAGTTAGAACCAAGCCTGTGTTTAAACATGTTGCTCCGCCATGGAGTTTAAATTTGGTTCTTAAAGTTCTTCAAGGGGTTCCGTTTGAACCTATGCATTCCATAGATATTAAGCTCTTATCTTGGAAAGTTCTGTTTTTAGTAGCTATCTCTTCGGCTCGAAGAGTTTCTGAGTTATCTGCTTTACAGTGTGACTCACCTTATCTTGTTTTCCATGCGGATAAGGTGGTTTTGCGTACCAAACCTGGATTTCTTCCTAAGGTTGTGTCTAATAGGAATATCAATCAGGAAATTGTTGTTCCTTCTCTGTGTCCTAATCCTTCTTCCAAGAAGGAACGTCTGTTGCACAACCTAGATGTGGTTCATGCTTTAAAGTTCTACTTACAAGCAACTAAAGATTTCCGTCAAACATCTTCATTGTTTGTTGTCTATTCTGGAAAGCGGCGAGGTCAAAAGGCTACGGCAACCTCTTTCTTTTTGGCTGAAAAGCATCATCCGTTTGGCTTATGAGACTGCTGGCCAGCAGCCTCCTGAAAGGATTACTGCTCACTCTACTAGAGCGGTGGCTTCCACATGGGCTTTTAAAAATGAGGCTTCTGTTGAACAGATTTGTAAGGCGACTTGGTCTTCGCTTCATACTTTTTCCAAATTTTTCAACTTTGATACTTTTGCTTCTTTGGAGGCTATTTTTGGGAGAAAGGTTCTACAAGCAGTGGTGCCTTCAGTTTAGGTACCTGTCTTGTCCCTCCCTTCATCCGTGTCCTAAAGCTTTAGTATTGGTATCTCACAAGTATTGGATGAATCGGTGGACTCGATACATCTTGCAAGAGAAAACAGAATTTATGTTTACCTGATAAATTTCTTTCTCTTGAGATGTATCGAGTCCACGGCCCGCCCTGTCTATTTAAGACAGGTAGTATTTTTTATTATAAAACTTCAGTCACCTCTGCACCCTATAGTTTCTCCTTTTTCTTCCTAGCCTTCGGTCGAATGACTAGGGGGTGGAGTTAGGGGAGGAGCTATATAGACAGCTCTGCTGTGGGTGCTCTCTTTGCCACTTCCTGTTGGGAAGGAGAATATCCCACCAGTATTGGAGGAATCCGTGGACTCGATACATCGCAAGAGAGAGAAATTTATCAGGTAAGCATAAATTCTGTTTTCTCTTGCAAGATGTATCGAGTCCACGGTTCATCCAATACTTGTGGGATATTCTCCTTCCTAACAGGAAGTGGCAAAGAGAACACCCACAGCAGAGCTGTCTATA
Organism: Bombina bombina; assembly: GCF_027579735.1. Classification (NCBI taxonomy): domain Eukaryota; kingdom Metazoa; phylum Chordata; class Amphibia; order Anura; family Bombinatoridae; genus Bombina; species Bombina bombina. Next base: position 521,928,014 of record NC_069504.1, read on the forward strand.
TAGCTCCTCCCTTAGCTCCACCCCCCAGTCATTCTCTTTGCCTACTCTAAGTACTAGGAAGGGTAAAGTGAGTGTGGTGACAAAAATGTTAGTTTTTATTTTCTCAAGCAAAAGTTTGTTATTTTAAATGGTACCGGTGTGTACTATTCACTCTCTGGCAGAAAAGGGATGAAGATTTCTGCAAGGAGGATGATGATCTTAGCACTTTGTAACTAAGATCCACTGCTGTTCCCACAGAGGCTGAGGAGTACAGGAAAACTTCAATTGGGGGAACGGTTGGCATGCTATGCTGCATTGAGGTATGTTCAGTCAATTTTTTTCTAGGCAGACTGTGATAATTCTAGAAAAGGCTGGCAGTATCCCCATGAGGGAAGGGTAAGCTGTATTCAGACACTTAGTATGGAATCCCAGCTTGCATTAAGGGCTCAGTTGTTACTGGTGACACTTATAGAAAAAACTTTTTTTATTAAAAGATTAACGTTTTGAGGGACTTTGAAGGGTCATTATGGCTTATTTAAGGGTTATTAACCCAAATGGCTAGTTTTGAAACACTTTGGTGTGTTTCTTTTAGGCCCCACTAACATCGAGGTGGGAGGGGCCTATTTTCACGCCTCAGTTGCGCAGTTTTTTACACACAAGACATCCAGCTGCTTCTCCAGAGGGTCCTGCTGTACTTGAAGACCTAAAGGAAGCTTTTTCCCCACAAATCTATCCCTAAGGGCAGGTAGGCGCCACAGCAGAGCTGTGGCAAGGTGCTGAACGTTTTTATACCGGTTTTTGACGTTTTGTCAATCCGGTTTTTCCATTAAGGGGTTAATCGTTTGACTGGTGGGGCAATCTTACTAAGGCTTTATGATTCCACTGTAAAAATTTCGAAAACTTAACTGCTTTTTTACACTGTTTTGCAGAGTTTGTGCATCTTTTTTTTTTTTCTCTTAAAGGCACAGTACCGTTTTTTTCAAAGTATTATTTATTTTGAATAAAGTGTTTTCCAAGCTTGCTTGTTTCATTACTAGTCTGTTAACATGTCTAATATCAAGGAAACTCCTTGTTCAATGTGATTAGAAGCCATTGTGGAACCCCCTCTTAGAATGTGTCCCACTTGCACTGATATGTCTATAGATTTTAAAGAGCATATTATAGCACTTAAAAATATAGCAATAGATGATTCTCAGACAGAAGGAAATGAGGTTATGCCATCTAGCTCTCCCCAAGTGTCACAACCAGTAACGCCCTCACAAGTGACGCCAAGTACCTCTAGTGCGTCAACTTCGTTTACTTTACAAGACATGGCCACAGTTATGAATACAACCCTCAGAGAGGTTTTATCTAAACTGCCTGGGTTACAAGGAAAGCGTGACAGCTCTGGGTTAAGAACAAATGCTTAGCCTTCTGACGCTTTAGTAGCCGTATCCGATATACCCTCACAATGTTCTGAAGTAGGGATAAGGGATTTGCTATCTGAGGGAGAGATTTCTGATTCAGGGAAGACGCTCCCTCAGACAGATTCTGATATGACGGCCTTTAAATTTAAGCTTGGACATCTCCGCTTGTTGCTCAGGGAGGTATTAGCGACTCTGGATGATTGTGACCCTATAGTGGTCCCAGAGAAATTGTGTAAAATGGATACTTAGACGTTCTTGTTTACACTGATGTTTTTCCAGTCCCTAAGAGGATTGCGAATATTGTTACTAAGGAGTGGGATAGACCAGGTATACCGTTCGCTCCCCCTCCTGTTTTTAAGAAAATGTTTCCCATATCAGACACCATGCGGGACTCGTGGCAGACGGTTCCTAAGGTGGAGGGAGCTATTTCTACTCTCGCCAAGCGTACAACTATACCTATCGAAGACAGTTGTGCTTTCAAAGATCCTATGAATAAAAAATTAGAGGGTCTCCTAAAGAAAATTTTTGTTCATCAAGGTTTTCTTCTCCAACCTATTGCGTGCATTGTTCCTGTAACTACTGCAGCTGCTTTCTGGTTTGAGACTCTAGAAGAGGCTCTTCAGATGGAGACCCCATTAGAGGATATTATGGATAGAATTAAGGCCCTTAAGCTGGCTAATTCTTTCATTACAGATGCCGCTTTTCAACTGGCTAAATTAGCGGCAAAGAATTCAGGTTTTGCCATTTTAGCACGCAGGGCGTTATGGCTTAAGTCCTGGTCTGCGGATGTGTCATCAAAATCTAAACTTTTGAACATCCCTTTAAAAGGTAAGACCCTATTCGGGCCTGAACTGAAAGAGATTATTTCAGACATCAATGGAGGGAAAGGCCTCCCTCAGGATAAAACAAATAAAATGAGGACCAAACAAAATAATTTCTCCAACATAGGTGTGTCCGGTCCACGGCGTCATCCTTACTTGTGGGATATTCTCTTCCCCAACAGGAAATGGCAAAGAGCCCAGCAAAGCTGGTCACATGATCCCTCCTAGGCTCCGCCTACCCCAGTCATTCTCTTTGCCGTTGTACAGGCAACATCTCCACGGAGATGGCTTAGAGTTTTTTAGTGTTTAACTGTAGTTTTTCATTATTCAATCAAGAGTTTGTTATTTTCAAATAGTGCTGGTACGTACTATTTACTCAGAAACAGAAAAGAGATGAAGAATTCTGTTTGTATGAGGAAAATGATTTTAGCAACCGTAACTAAAATCCATGGCTGTTCCACACAGGACTGTTGAGAGCAATTAACTTCAGTTGGGGGAACAGTTTGCAGTCCCTTGCTGCTTGAGGTATGACACATTCTAACAAGACGATGTAATGCTGGAAGCTGTCATTTTCCCTATGGGATCCGGTAAGCCATGTTTATTACGATTGTAAATAAGGGCTTCACAAGGGCTTATTTAAACTGTAGACTTTTTCTGGGCTAAATCGATTGATTATTAACACATATTTAGCCTTGAGGAATCATTTTATCTGGGTATTTTGATATAATAATATCGGCAGGCACTGTTTTAGACACCTTATTCTTTAGGGGCTTTCCCAAAGCATAGGCAGAGTCTCATTTTCGCGCCGGTGTTGCGCACTTGTTTTTGAGAGGCATGGCATGCAGTCGCATGTGAGAGGAGCTCTGATACTTATAAAAGACTTCTGAAGGCGTCATTTGGTATCGTATTCCCCTTTGGGTTTGGTTGGGTCTCAGCAAAGCAGATACCAGGGACTGTAAAGGGGTTTAAAGCTTAAAACGGCTCCGGTTCCGTTATTTTAAGGGTTAAAGCTTCCAAAATTGGTGTGCAATATTTTCAAGGCTTTAAGACGCTGTGGTGAAAATTTGGTGAATTTTGAACAATTCCTTCATGTTTTTTCGCAATTGCAGTAATAAAGTGTGTTCAGTTTAAAATTTAAAGTGACAGTAACGGTTTTATTTTAAAACGTTTTTTGTACTTTCTGATCAAGTTTATGCCTGTTTAACATGTCTGAACTACCAGATAGACTGTGTTCTGAATGTGGGGAAGCCAGAATTCCTATTCATTTAAATAAATGTGATTTATGTGATAATGACAATGATGCCCAAGATGATTCCTCAAGTGAGGGGAGTAAGCATGGTACTGCATCATTCCCTCCTTCGTCTACACGAGTCTTGCCCACTCAGGAGGCCCCTAGTACATCTAGCGCGCCAATACTCCTTACTATGCAACAATTAACGGCTGTAATGGATAATTCTGTCAAAAACATTTTAGCCAAAATGAACCCTTGTCAGCGTAAGCGTGGCTGCTCTGTTTTAGTTACTGAAGAGCATGACGACGCTGATATTAATATCTCTGAAGGGCCCCTAACCCAATCTGAGGGGGCCAGGGAGGTTTTGTCTGAGGGAGAAATTACTGATTTAGGGAACATTTCTCAGCAGGCTGAATCTGATGTGATTACATTTAAATTTAAATTGGAACATCTCCGCATTTTGCTTAAGGAGGTATTATCCACTCTGGATGATTGTGAAAATTTAGTCATCCCAGAGAAACTATGTAAAATGGACAAGTTCCTAGAGGTGCCGGGGCTCCCAGAAGCTTTTCCTATACCCAAGCGGGTGGCGGACATTGTTAATAAAGAATGGGAAAGGCCCGGTATTCCTTTCGTCCCTCCCCCCATATTTAAAAAATTGTTTCCTATGGTCGACCCCAGAAAGGACTTATGGCAGTCAGTCCCCAAGGTCGAGGGAGCGGTTTCTACTTTAAACAAACGCACCACTATTCCCATAGAGGATAGTTGTGCTTTCAAAGATCCTATGGATAAAAAATTAGAAGGTTTGCTTAAAAAGATGTTTGTTCAGCAGGGTTACCTTCTACAACCCATTTCATGCATTGTCCCTGTCACTACTGCCGCATATTTCTGGTTTGATGAACTGCTTAAGGTGCTCGATAGTGACTCTCCTCCTTATGAGGAGATTATGGACAGAATCAATGCTCTCAAATTGGCTAATTCTTTCACTCTAGACGCCTCTTTGCAATTGGCTAAGTTAGCGGCTAAGAACTCTGGGTTTGCTATTGTGGCGCGCAGAGCGCTTTGGTTGAAATCTTGGTCGGCTGATGCGTCTTCCAAGAACAAGCTACTAAACATTCCTTTCAAGGGGAAAACGTTGTTTGGTCCTGACTTGAAAGAGATTATCTCTGATATCACTGGGGGTAAGGGCCACGCCCTTCCTCAGGATCGGCCTTTCAAGGCAAAAAATAGACCTAATTTTCGTCCCTTTCGTAAAAACGGACCAGCCCAAGGTGCTACGTCCTCTAAGCAAGAGGGTAATACTTCTCAGGCCAAGCCAGCTTGGAGACCAATGCAAGGCTGGAACAAGGGAAAGCAGGCCAAGAAACCTGCCACTGCTACCAAGACAGCATGAAATATTGGCCCCCGATCCGGGACCGGATCTGGTGGGGGGCAGACTCTCTCTCTTCGCTCAGGCTTGGGCAAGAGATGTTCTGGATCCTTGGGCGCTAGAAATAGTCTCCCAGGGTTATCTTCTGGAATTCAAGGGACTTCCCCCAAGGGGGAGGTTCCACAGGTCGCAGTTGTCTTCAGACCACATAAAAAGACAGGCGTTCTTACATTGTGTAGAAGACCTGTTAAAAATGGGAGTGATTCATCCTGTTCCATTAAGAGAACAAGGGATGGGGTTCTACTCCAATCTGTTCATAGTTCCCAAAAAAGAGGGAACGTTCAGACCAATCCTAGATCTCAAGATCTTAAACAAATTTCTCAAGGTCCCATCGTTCAAGATGGAAACCATTCGAACTATCCTTCCTTCCATCCAGGAAGGTCAATTCATGACCACGGTGGATTTAAAGGATGCGTATCTACATATTCCTATCCACAAGGAACATCATCGGTTCCTAAGGTTTGCATTCCTGGACAAACATTACCAGTTCGTGGCGCTTCCTTTCGGATTAGCCACTGCTCCAAGGATTTTCACAAAGGTACTAGGGTCCCTTCTAGCGGTGCTAAGACCAAGGGGCATTGCAGTAGTACCTTACCTGGACGACATTCTGATTCAAGCGTCGTCCCTTCCTCAAGCAAAGGCTCACACGGACATTGTCCTGGCCTTTCTCAGATCTCACGGCTGGAAAGTGAACGTGGAAAAGAGTTCTCTATCCCCGTCAACAAGGGTTCCCTTCTTGGGAACAATTATAGACTCCTTAGAAATGAGGATCTTTCTAACAGAGGCCAGAAAAACAAAGCTTCTGGACTCTTGTCGGATACTTCATTCCGTTCCTCTTCCTTCCATAGCTCAGTGCATGGAAGTGATCGGGTTGATGGTGGCGGCGATGGACATAGTTCCTTTTGCGCGCATTCATCTAAGACCATTACAACTGTGCATGCTCAGTCAGTGGAATGGGGTCTATACAGACTTGTCTCCGAAGATACAAGTAAATCAGAGGACCAGAGACTCACTCCGTTGGTGGCTGTCCCTGGACAATCTGTCTCAAGGGATGATGTTCCACAGACCAGAGTGGGTCATTGTCACGACCGACGCCAGTCTGATAGGCTGGGGCGCGGTCTGGGGATCCCTGAAAGCTCAGGGTCTTTGGTCTCGGGAAGAATCTCTTCTACCGATAAATATTCTGGAACTGAGAGCGATATTCAATGCTCTCCAGGCCTGGCCCCAGCTTGCGAGGACCAGGTTCATACGGTTTCAATCAGACAACATGACGACTGTTGCGTACATCAACCATCAGGGGGGAACAAGAAGTTCCCTAGCGATGGAAGAAGTAACCAAAATTATTCTTTGGGCGGAGTCTCACTCCTGCCACCTGTCTGCTATCCACATCCCAGGAGTGGAAAATTGGGAAGCGGATTTTCTGAGTCGGCAGACATTGCATCCGGGGGAGTGGGAACTCCATCCGGAAATCTTTGCCCAAGTCACTCACCTGTGGGGCATTCCAGACATGGATCTGATGGCCTCTCGTCAGAACTTCAAAGTTCCTTGCTACGGGGCCAGATCCAGGGATCCCAAGGCGGCTCTAGTGGATGCACTAGTAGCACCTTGGACCTTCAAACTAGCTTATGTGTTCCCGCCATTTCCTCTCATCCCCAGGCTGATAGCCAGGATCAAGCAGGAGAGGGCGTCGGTGATCTTGATAGCTCCTGCGTGGCCACGCAGGACTTGGTATGCAGATCTGGTGAATATGTCATCGGCTCCACCTTGGAAGCTACCTTTGAGACGAGACCTTCTTGTTCAGGGTCCGTTCGAACATCCGAATCTGGTTTCACTCCAGCTGACTGCTTGGAGATTGAACGCTTGATTTTATCGAAGCGAGGATTCTCAGATTCTGTTATCGATACTCTTGTTCAGGCCAGAAAGCCTGTGACTAGAAAGATTTACCACAAAATTTGGAAAAAATATATCTGTTGGTGTGAATCTAAAGGATTCCCTTGGGACAAGGTTAAGATTCCTAGGATTCAAGAAGGATTGGACAAAGGATTATCTGCAAGTTCCCTGAAGGGACAGATTTCTGCCTTGTCGGTATTACTTCACAAAAAGCTGGCAACTGTGCCAGATGTTCAAGCCTTTGTTCAGGCTCTGGTTAGAATCAAGCCTGTTTACAAACCTTTGACTCCTCCTTGGAGTCTCAATTTAGTTCTTTCAGTTCTTCAGGGGGTTCCATTTGAACCCTTACATTCCGTTGATATTAAGTTATTATCTTGGAAAGTTTTGTTTTTAGTTGCGATTTCTTCTGCTAGAAGAGTCTCAGAATTATCTGCTCTGCAGTGTTCTCCTCCTTATCTGGTGTTCCATGCAGATAAGGTGGTTTTACGTACTAAACCTGGTTTTCTTCCAAAAGTTGTTTCTAACAAAAACATTAACCAGGAGATTATCGTACCTTCTCTGTGTCCAAAACCAGTTTCAAAGAAGGAACGTTTGTTGCACAATTTGGATGTTGTTCGCGCTCTAAAATTCTATTTAGATGCTACAAAGGATTTTAGACAAACATCTTCCTTGTTTGTTGTTTATTCCGGTAAAAGGAGAGGTCAAAAAGCAACTTCTACCTCTCTCTCTTTTTGGATTAAAAGCATCATCAGATTGGCTTACGAGACTGCCGGACGGCAGCCTCCCGAAAGAATCACAGCTCATTCCACTAGGGCTGTGGCTTCCACATGGGCCTTCAAGAACGAGGCTTCTGTTGATCAGATATGTAGGGCAGCGACTTGGTCTTCACTGCACACTTTTACCAAATTTTACAAGTTTGATACTTTTGCTTCTTCTGAGGCTATTTTTGGGAGAAAGGTTTTGCAAGCCGTGGTGCCTTCCATTTAGGTGACCTGATTTGCTCCCTCCCTTCATCCGTGTCCTAAAGCTTTGGTATTGGTTCCCACAAGTAAGGATGACGCCGTGGACCGGACACACCTATGTTGGAGAAAACAGAATTTATGTTTACCTGATAAATTTCTTTCTCCAACGGTGTGTCCGGTCCACGGCCCGCCCTGGTTTTTTTAATCAGGTCTGATATTTTATTTTCTTTAACTACAGTCACCACGGTACCATATGGTTTCTCCTATGCAAATATTCCTCCTTAACGTCGGTCGAATGACTGGGGTAGGCGGAGCCTAGGAGGGATCATGTGACCAGCTTTGCTGGGCTCTTTGCCATTTCCTGTTGGGGAAGAGAATATCCCACAAGTAAGGATGACGCCGTGGACCGGACACACCGTTGGAGAAAGAAATTTATCAGGTAAACATAAATTCTGTTTTTCGTTCCTTTCGGAACTTCAAGGGTGGTCCCACTTCAGCTTCCCCTGCTGCAAAGCAAGAGGGGAATTTTGCCCAATCCAAGTCAGTCTGGAGACCTAACCAGGCTTGGAACAAGGGTAAACAGGCCAAGAAGCCTGCAGCTGCCTCCAAGACAGCATGAATGGGTAGCCCCCGATCCAGGACCGGATTTAGTAGGGGGCAGACTCTCTCTCTTCGCTCAGGCTTGGGCAAGAGATGTTCACATTTCCTGGGCTGTAGAAATTGTGTCCCAGGGATATCTTCTGGACTTTAAAGACTCCCCCCCCAAGGGGGAGATTTCACATTTCTCAATTGTCTGCAAACCAGACAAAGAGAGAGACGTTCTTACGCTGTGTAGAAGCCCTTCATACCATGGGAGTGATCCGCCCAGTTCCAAAAGCGGAACAAGGGCTAGAGTTTTACTCAAACCTGTTTGTGGTTCCCAAAAAAGAGGGAACTTTCAGACCAATCTTGGATCTCAAAATTCTAAACAAATTCCTCAGAGTACCATCATTCAAGATGGAGACTATTCGGACTATTCTGCCTCTGATCCAGGAAGGTCAATATATGACTACCTTGGACTTAAAGGATGCGTATCTGCACATCCCTATTCACAGAGATCATCATCAATTCCTCAGATTCGCCTTTCTGGACAGGCATTACCAGTTTGTGGCCCTTCCCTTCGGGTTAGCCACGGCTCCCAGAATTTTCACAAAGGTGCTAGGGTCCCTTTTGGCAGTTCTAAGACCGCGGGGCATAGCAGTGGCGCCTTATCTAGACGACATCTTAATTCAAGCGTCGACTTTCCAGCTAGCCAAGTCTCACACGGACATCATGTTGGCTTTTCTAAGATCTCATGGGTGGAAGGTGAACTTAAAAAAGAGTTCTCTCTTCCCTCTCATAAGAGTTTCCTTCCTAGGGACTCTGATAGACTCGGTAGAAATTAAAATATTTCTGACGGAGGTCAGGAAATCAAAACTCATAACCACCTTCCGAGCTCTTCATTCCATTCCTCGGCCATCAGTGGCTCAGTGTATGGAGGTAATCGGACTTATGGTAGCGGCAATGGACATAGTTCCTTTTGCCCGCCTACACCTCAGACCACTGCACTGCAACTATGCATGCTCGTACAGTGGAATGGGGATTATGCAGATTTATCTCCTCAAATACATCTGCATCAGGAGACCAGAGATTCTCTTCTCTGGTGGTTGTCTCAGGACCACCTGTCTCAGGGAATGTGTTTCCGCAGGCCAGAGTAGCTCATAGTAACGACAGATGCCAGCCTGCTGGGCTGGGGTGCAGTCTGGAACTCCCTGAAAGCACAGGGCTTTATGGTCTCGGGAGGAAACTCTCCTCCCGATAAACATTCTAGAACTGAGAGCGATATTCAATGCGCTTCAGGCGTGGCCTCAGCTAGCTGCGGCCAAATTCATCAGATTTCAGTCGGACAACATCACGACTGTAGCTTATATCAATCTTTAAGGAGGAACACAGAGTTCTCTAGCGATGATGGAGCTGACCAAAATAATTCGATGGGCGGAGACTCACTCCTGCCATCTTTCAGCAATCCATATCCCAGGGGTAGAGAACTGGGAGGCGGATTTCCTAAGTCGCCAGACTTTCCATCCAGGGGAGTGGGAGCTCAATCCGGAAGTATTTGCCCAGCTGACTCAGCTATGGGGCACACCAGAATTAGATCTGATGGCGTCCCGTCAGAACGCCAAGCTGTTGTTACGGGTCCAGGTCCCGGGATCCCCAGGCAGTACTGATAGATGCTCTAGCAGTGCCCTGGTCCTTCAACCTAGCCTATGTATTTCCACCGTTTCCTCTCCTTCCACGTCTGGTTGCCAGAATCAAGCAGGAGAGAGCTTCTGTGATTTTGATAGCACCTGCGTGGCCACGCAGGACTTGGTATGCAGATCTGGTGGACATGTCATCTGTTCCACCGTGGACTCTGCCGATGAGGCAGGACCTTCTAATCCAGGGTCCATTCAAGCATCCAAATCTAATTTCACTGCGTCTGACTGCTTGGAGATTGAACGCCTGATTTTATCAAAGCGTGGTTTCTCTGAGTCGGTCATTGATACCCTGATTCAGGCTAGAAAGCCTGTCACCAGGAAAATCTATCATAAGATATGGCGAAAATATCTATTGGTGTGAATCCAAGGGTTACTCATGGAGTAAGATTAGGATTCCTAGAATATTGTCTTTTCTCCAAGAAGGATTGGAGAAGGGATTATCAGCTAGCTCCTTAAAATGACAGATATCTGTTTTGTCTATTCTTTTACACAAACGTCTGGCAAATGTCCCAGACGTTCAGGCATTTAGTCAGGCTTTAGTCAGAATCAAGCCTGTATTCAAACCTGTTGCTCTGCCATGGAGCTTAAACTTAGTTCTTAAAGTTCTTCAAGGGGTTCCGTTTGAACCTATGCATTCCATAGATATTAAGCTTTTATCTTGAAAGTTCTGTTTTTAGTGGCTATCTCTTCGGCTCGAAGAGTTTCTGAGTTATCTGCTTTACAGTGTGACTCACCTTATCTTGTTTTCCATGCAGATAAGGTGGTTTTGCGTACCAAACCTGGATTCCTTCCTAAGGTTGTTTCTAATAGGAATATCAATCAGGAAATTGTTGTTCCTTCTCTGTGTCCTAATCCTTCTTCCAAGAAGGAACGTCTGTTACACAATCTTGATGTGGTTCGTGCTTTAAAGTTCTACTTACAAGCAACTAAAGATTTTCGTCAAACATCTTATTGTTGTCTATTCTGGTAAGCGGAGAGGTCAAAAGGCTACGGCTACCTCTCTTTCTTTTTGGCTGAAAAGCATCATCCGTTTGGCTTATGAGACTGCTGGCCAGCAGCCTCCTGAAAGGATTACTGCTCATTCTACTAGAGCAGTGGCTTCCACATGGGCTTTTAAAAATGAGGCTGCTGTTGAACAGATTTGTAAGGCAGCGACTTGGTCTTCACTTCATACTTTTTCCAAATTTTACAAATTCGATACTTTTGCTTCTTCGGAGGCTATTTTTGGGAGAGGTTCTACAAGCAGTGGTGCCTTCCGTTTCCTGTCTTGTCCCTCCCTTCATCCGTGTCCTAAAGCTTTGGTATTGGTATCCCACAAGTATTGGATGAATCCGTGGACTCGATACATCTTGCAAGAGAAAACAGAATTTATGCTTACCTGATAAATTTCTTTCTCTTGCAATGTATCGAGTCCACGGCCCGCCCTGTCTGTTTAAGAAAGGTTGTATATTTTTATTTAAAAAACTTCAGTCACCTCTGCACCCTATAGTTTCTCCTTTTTCTTCCTAGCCTTCGGTCGAATGACTGCGGGGTGGAGCTAAGGGAGGAGCTATATAGACAGCTCTGCTGTGGGTGCTCTCTTTGCCACTTCCTGTTAGGAAGGAGAATATCCCACAAGTATTGGATGAATCCGTGGACTCGATACATCGCAAGAGAGAAATTTATCAGGTAAGCATAAATTCTGTTTTTTTTTTTTTTTTGCATTTGGTCTACAATACTTGCCTGCATGTGTCAATTATGTATCATGTTGGCTTGTTGCATTTCTTTTTGAATAAGCTACAAAATATATGCGTGTGTGATCCATATGAACGCAAAGTGTAGCAACATGCAAGTGCCCTCGTGACACATCTTAAAGTGAATGTAAACGTAACGCTCATTTCTCACGGCATTGGAGAGACTTTTTAAAAATGAGACAGAGTTTAATTCATTACATTTTTTATATTTATTTAGTACAATGTTTACCTTTTTCTTTTTAATGACACGATGAGTCCACGGTTCATCTTAATTACTATTGGGAATTTCACTCCTGCCCTGCAGGAAGCGGCAAAGAGCACCACAGCAAAGCTGTTAAATAGTGCTAGGAAGTGGTAAAGTTAGGGGTTAGAAAAGATTCTTCAATCAAGAGTTTATTATTTTTAAAGTAGTACAGGATTGTGCTGCTTTGTCCTAGGGTGTAGCCGTAGTCCATATCAGTCTCTTCAGTAGAGCAGTGGTGGCTTTAGAGCAATGGGAGCTTGTGGGACATAATTCTCACTGCTCCTCCAATATATATTATGCTGCCCTGATTATGAGAGTCTGAGGGGAAATACTCAGTCCTTTTGTTTCCGCAGCTCTATGTGAGGGAGAGGACCTCTCAAGCCTGGTGAGCTGCCCTGCTGTCGGGCAGATTTCTGAGGTAAGTGCTGACTTTAATTATTTCTGGAGCAAGTCACTCAGAAAAAGTGGGCACTATATATCACTTTAAAGAAACTTGCTGCTAATATCAAATTTAGGGACATGAAG
>NC_069504.1:521945509-521963971 GCF_027579735.1 Bombina bombina
AAAAAAAAAAAATCCATTCTAAGTTTGTAATGCAACAAAATAGGAAAAATGGCAAGGGGTGAATACTTTTGCAAGGCACTTTAGGAATTAGGTGTTAATGGTAAAATACTTTCCACAGAAAATCTTTTAAAGGCTCACATTTACTAGGCTTGTCTTTAAAATGATGATTTAATATTTGTGATTCAACATTCCCCACCTTAAAATTTCACTGAAGCTCTAATCGAAAACTACTTGTTGCCAATTTTACCCTAGAAACAACACGTGTGTGTTGTAAGCCTATTTGGAACAGTTATTGTTCTCATAAAGGTATTTTACATGAAAAGTGTATGAGACCTTTTCTATAACAAGCTATAGCCCCATTACAACAGCAAAAATGTAATGGGGCATGGGTTTTCAGTCTGCCTCAAATAGGAGAGGGTCAGAGGCACTTCTAAAGTTAAAATGCCACCAGGCAAAATCAATTGTTACTGGAACCTGTTTAGTGACATTCCATATCACAAAAATAAAAATGTATACTAATGTGCTCTGTAGTTCTGGCTGTAAACACAAGCAACGCTCTCTCTATCTCTCTATCTATCTATCTATCTCTCTCTCTATCTATCTCTTTATCTCTCTCTATCTCTATCTCTCTCGCTCTCTCTCGCTCTCTCTCTATCTCTCGCTCTCTCTCTATCTCTCTATCTCTCGCTCAATCTCTCTCTCTCTCTCTATCTCTCGCTCTATCTCTCGCTCTCTCTCTCTCTCGCTCTCTCTCTCTCTCTCGCTCTCTCTCTCTATCTCTCGCTCTCTCTCTCTCTATCTCTCGCTCAATCTCTCGCTCTCTCGCTATCTCTCGCTCTCTCTATCTCTATCTCTCTATCTCTCGCTCAATCTCTCTCTCTCTCTCTCTCTCTATCTCTCGCTCTATCTCTCGCTCTCTCTATCTCTCTATCTCTCTCTCTCACTCAATCTCTCGCTCTCTCTCTCTATCTCTCTCTCTCTCACTCAATCTCTCTCTCTCGCTCAATCTCTCTCTCTCTCTCTCGCTCAATCTCTCTCTCTCTCTCTCGCTCAATCTCTCTCTCTCTCGCTCAATCTCTCTCTCTCTCTCTCGCTCAATCTCTCTCTCTCTCTCGCTCAATCTCTCTCTCTCTCTCTCGCTCAATCTCTCTCTCTCTCTCTCGCTCAATCTCTCTCTCTCGCTCAATCTCTCTCTCTCTCTCTCTCTCTCTCTCTCTCTCTCTCTCTCGCTCAATCTCTCTCTCTCTCTCGCTCAATCTCTCTCTCTCTCTCGCTCAATCTCTCTCTCTCTCTTGCTCAATCTCTCTCTCTCTCTCGCTCAATCTCTCTCTCTCTCTCGCTCAATCTCTCTCTCTCTCTCGCTCAATCTCTCTCTCGCTCTCTCTCTCGCTTGCTCAATCTCTCTCTCTCTCGCTCAATCTCTCTCTATCTCTATCTCTCGCTCTATCTCTCTCTTGCTCAATCTCTCTCTTGCTCAATCTCTCTCTTGCTCAATCTCTCTCTTGCTCAATCTCTCTCTTGCTCAATCTCTCTCTTGCTCAATCTCTCTCTTGCTCAATCTCTCTCTTGCTCAATCTCTCTCTTGCTCAATCTCTCTCTTGCTCTATCTCTCTCGCTCGCTCTATCTCTCTCGCTCGCTCTATCTCTCTCGCTCGCTCTATCTCTCTCGCTCGCTCTATCTCTCTCGCTCGCTCTATCTCTCTCGCTCGCTCTATCTCTCACTCTTTGTCTCTCTCTCTCTATCTCTCACTCTTTGTCTCTCTCTCTATCTCTCACTCTTTGTCTCTCTCTCGCTCTATCTCTCACTCTTTGTCTCTCTCTCTCTCTCTCTCTCACTCTTTGTCTCTCTCTCTCTCTCTCTCTCTCTCTCTTGCTCAATCTCTCTCTCTCTCTCTTGCTCAATCTCTCTCTCGCTCGCTCGCTCTATCTCTCACTCTCTCTCTCGCTCGCTCTATCTCTCACTCTCTCTCTCTCGCTTGATCTCTCTCTCGCTCGCTCTATCTCTCACTCTCTCTCTCTCGCTTGATCTCTCTCTCGCTCGCTCTATCTCTCTCTCGCTCTCTCTCTCGCTCTCTCTCTCTCTCGCGCGCTCAATCTCTCTCTCTCGCTCAATCTCGCTCTCGCTCAATCTCAATATCTCTCTCGCTCTCTTTCGCTCTCATTCTCGCTCTCTCATTCTCGCTCTCTCTTTCGCTCTCTTTCTCGCTCTCTTTCGCTCTCTCGCTCTCTTTCTCTTTCTCCTTAAAGGGACAAGAAACCCAAAAAATGTATTTCATGTTTAAGATAGAGCATGACATTTTAAACAAAAGTACTTCCATTTACAATTTTTCTTCTTGCGCTCAATCTCAATCTCGCTCTCTCTCTCACGCTCAATCTCTCTCTCGCTCTCTTTCGCTCTCTCTTTCGCTCTCATTCTCGCTCTCTCGCTCTCTTTCGCTCTCTCTTTCTCGCTCTCTCTCTCTTTCTCGCTCTCTCTCGCTCTCTCTTTCTCGCTCTCTCTCTCTCGTTCTCTTTCGCTCTCTCTCTTTCTCGCTCTCTTTTGCTCTCTCTCTTTCTCGCTCTCTTTCTCTTTCTCCTTAAAGGGACAAGAAACCCAAAAAATGTATTTCATGTTTAAGATAGAGCATGACATTTTAAACAAATGTACTTCCATTTACAATTTTTCTTCTTATGGTATAATTTGTTAAAAAGCAGGGACATAGGCTCAGGATCAAGCACATATCTGGAACACTATATGGCAGCAGTTTTGCAAGAAAACCAGATGGCAGCACTATTTCCTGCCATGTTAGGTATCTCCTCAACAAAGAATAGGAATATAGGAATGAAGCAAATTTAATAGTAGAAGTTTGATTTTTTTTTATTATATGCTCTTTCTTAATCACAAAATAAATATTTTGGGTTTCATATCCCTTTAAGTTATAGGGTAGCAATTTTTGATTTTTTTTACAGAGTGGTTGATTGATTAAAGGAATAAACTTCCAATAGAGGTGGTAAACACAAGGACTGTAAAATAATAAAGAAAATGCCTGGGACACGCATAAGGCTATCCTAAGAAAGACGTACATTGTTTACATTGCAAAAGTGCTATGGGTAACATTCATGGTCCTTTTGTTATCTTCTATCAATTTCTATGTTTCTATTTTGATGCTGCACAGCTTGACACAAATGTTCTAATTCCTTTGACAACCCAGTACTTGGAATGTAATATCCTTTATTGGTAGGTGTATTGATTTCAATATTGTTGGCTTGTTTCCACATTTGGGCTATTAAAGGGACACTGAACCCAATTTTTTTCTTTCATGATTCAAATAGAGCATGCACTTTTAAGCAAGTTTCTAATTTACTCCTATTATCAATTTTTCTAAGTTCTCTTGCTATCTTTATTTGAAAAAGAAGGTATCTAAGTGAAGGAGCCAGCATTTTTTGGTTCAGCACCATGGACAGCACTTGTTTATTGGTGCTGTCCAATCAGCAAGGACAACCCAGTTTGTTCACCAAAAATGGGCCGGCATCTAAACTTACATTCTTGCTTTTCAAATAAACATACCAAGAGAATGAAGAAAATTTGATAATAAGAATAAATTAGAATTTGCTTAAAATTGCATGCTCTGTCTGAATAACAAAAGAAAAAAATTGGGTTTAGTGTCCCTTTAAATCTATTTTCTCACCGACACTTTATATTTCACTGGAGCCTGGACTTTTTTATTTTTTTTGTATTTTCTTTACATCACATTGTCTTTTTATTTTCTTAATTCTTATTCCAATTTATTTTATTTTATATAGTTGACATTAATTTAAAATAATTCACTCGCATTTAAATAAATTGTGTTAACTTTATTTAATTTATTCTTGCCACCTGTTTATTCCTTAGAAGATCTGTAAAATGTAACAGAGTTTTATATAATCTTTGTGTTGCTAAACAGTGTCTGCTAACTCTTACATTTTCTCTACTTACTATTGCATAAAGTTGGTTTTATTTAGAAAAAAAATTACGTTCCAATTTACTTGTTATCCTTTGTTGAAAAGCAGGTAAGATCAGGAGCATGCACGTTTAGAGCTTTTAATATTTTACTATAATTTGTAAATACTACTGCCAACTTGTGATCAAATCATTCTTGCAAAACTACTGCCATACAGTGCTCCCACATGCATTCCTACCTGCTTATCAACAAAGGATGCCAAATAAAAAAAAAAGTAAATTTGAAAATTTTCTTCTGTCTTAAAGGGACACTGAACCCAATTTTTTTTCTTTTGTGATTCAGATAGATCATGCAATTTTAAGCAACTTTCTAATTTACTCCTATTATCAATTTTTCTTCGTTCTCTTGCTATCTTTATTTGAAAAAGAAGTCATCTAAGCTTTTTTTTGGTTTAGGACTCTGGACAGCACTTGTTTATTGGTGGATGAATTTATCCACCAATCAGCAAGGACAACCCAGGTTGTTTATCAAAAATGGGCTGGCATCTAAACTTACATTCTTGCATTTCAAATAAAGATACCAAGAGAATAAAGAAAATTTGATAATAGGAGTAAATTAGAAAGTTGCTTAAAATTTCATGCTCTATCTGAATCACAAAAGAAAAAAAATGGGTTCAGTGTCTCTTTAATTATGAAAGATAAATGCCATATTGTTGGCTGCTTTTCTCTTGGAAAGTCAATTGCCTCTCTATAGATATTTCTGTACACGATTATGTTTTTTCCTTTCTATATACAATTAGTTTTGCGTCAGGGCCCTTTTAGTTTTGAGCATTTGGGATAGTTTTAGTTTTAAGTCAGAGGCACTTGCATTTTTTTTTTACTTATTAATCCCTTCTATGGTGATTTATCCTTGCTTGGTTAGAAGTACAGTGCACATTTTAACACAGGCCTTGATAGACCTGTGCTGCATTGGCACAGTCCTGGCCTCATGGATGGGTGTTGTAGCTGAAGATCTGTAATTGCTACACTGTGCACAGGGGTCTGCTCTGCTTTTTTCATGTCTCTGCATTGTTGGTGTCTATGTCACAGAGCAATGCATCTAAAACTACTTTACCCCACAGCAGCAATGCTTTCTGGGATGTGTCTACAAAATAAAACTAATCCAAAACTAAATTTACATCAATATTGGAAGCTGGCAGCTTGGTCATTAGATACATTAAATACTTAGTACTAACAGCACAAATTTATATACTGAGCCTTACTGCAGTACTTGTTTGCTAAATATGTATAAATTCATGAAACAAACAGCCCTGTGTTTAAAATGACTTGCCCAACATTAACGTAGTCTCAGTGTTATTACAAATAACATCACAGTGCTAGTGTGATGAACAAATTAACAATAATTATCTTTAAGTTGCCTCCCTATTGATCCTGGGTGCCTATAGGTATTGTGCCAACTGATCCATGATGTAAAATAATCGGAAACAATTTTGTCTTGGTCTATCTAATTTAGTGATCAATCGATCAGTCTATCTACCTATCATTAAAGCCAACAACGTTGCTATTTATATTTATACAAATTCATACATAAAATTAATATATAATGTAATATGCATATACATAGTCACACAAAGAAGGTGTGTGTGTGTATGTGTATATATATATATATATATATATATATATATATATATATTTATATGTATATGTGTATATGTATGTATATATATTTATATATGTATATGTGTATATGTGTATATATATATATATATATATATATATATATATATATTTATATGTGTATATGTATGTATGTGTATATATATATATATATATATGTATATGTGTGTATATATATATATATATGTATATGTGTGTATATATATATATATATGTATATGTGTGTATATATATATATATATATATATATATATGTGTATATATATATATATATTTATATGTGTATATGTATGTATATATATATATTTATATGTGTGTATGTATATATATATTTATATGTGTATATGTGTGTATGTATATATA
This sequence comes from Bombina bombina, assembly GCF_027579735.1. Taxonomy (NCBI): domain Eukaryota; kingdom Metazoa; phylum Chordata; class Amphibia; order Anura; family Bombinatoridae; genus Bombina; species Bombina bombina. Next base: position 521,951,469 of record NC_069504.1, read on the forward strand.
TTTATATGTGTATATGTATGTATGTATATATATATATATTTATATGTGTATATGTATGTATATATATATATATATATTTATATGTGTATATGTATGTATATATATATATATATATTTATATGTGTATATGTATGTGTATATATATATATATATATATTTCTTTCATGTAATTAGCAAGAGTCCATGAGCTAGTGACGTATGGGATATACATTCCTACCAGGAGGGGCAAAGTTTCCCAAACCTTAAAATGCCTATAAATACACCCCTCACCACACCCACAAATCAGTTTTTACAAACTTTGCCTCCTATGGAGGTGGTGAAGTAAGTTTGTGCTAGATTCTACGTTGATATGCGCTCCGCAGCAGGTTGGAGCCCGGTTTTCCTCTCAGCGTGCAGTGAATGTCAGAGGGATGTGAGGAGAGTATTGCCTATTTGAATGCAATGATCTCCTTCTACGGGGTCTATTTCATAGGTTCTCTGTTATCGGTCGTAGAGATTCATCTCTTACCTCCCTTTTCAGATCGACGATATACTCTTATATATATATATATATATATATATATATATATATATATATATATATATATATATATATATATATATATACCATTACCTCTGCTGATTTTCGTTTCAGTACTGGTTTGGCTTTCTACAAACATGTAGATGAGTGTCCTGGGGTAAGTAAGTCTTATTTTCTGTGACACTCTAAGCTATGGTTGGGCACTTTTTTTATAAAGTTCTAAATATATGTATTCAAACATTTATTTACCTTGACTCAGGATGTTCAACATTCCTTATTTTCAGACAGTCAGTTTCATATTTGGGATAATGCATTTGAATCAATCATTTTTTCTTACCTTAAAAAATTTGACTTTCTCCAACATAGGTGTGTCCGGTCCACGGCGTCATCCTTACTTGTGGGATATTCTCTTCCCCAACAGGAAATGGCAAAGAGCCCAGCAAAGCTGGTCACATGATCCCTCCTAGGCTCCGCCTTCCCCAGTCATTCTCTTTGCCGTTGCACAGGCAACATCTCCACGGAGATGGCTCAGAGTTTTTTGGTGTTTAAATAAGAGGAAAATGATTTTAGCAACCGTTACTAAAATCGATGGCTGTTTCCACACAGGACTGTTGAGAGGAATTAACTTCAGTTGGGGGAAACAGTGAGCAGACTTTGGCTGCTTGAGGTATGACACATTTCTAACAAGACTTGGTAATGCTGGAAGCTGTCATTTTCCCTATGGGATCCGGTAAGCCATTTTCTTAATTTTCAATATAAGAATAAAAGGTCTTCACAAGGGCTTTAAAGACTGGTAGACATTTTTCTGGGCCAAAACGATTACTTTATAATGGTTTATAACTTTGGAGAGTTATTTTAATCTTGGGAATTTTGTTAAAAAAACGGCAGGCACTGTATTGGACACCTTTTTCACTGGGGGCCTTTTCTAGTCATAGGCAGAGCCTCATTTTCGCGCCACTAATGCGCAGTTGTTTTTGAGAAGCAAGGCATGCAGATGCATGTGTGAGGAGCTCAGGTCCACTGAAAAAGCTTATTGAAGGCGTCATTTGGTTTTCTTATTCCCCTCTGGGCTTGGTTGGGTCTCAGCAAAGCAGATACCAGGGACTGTATAGGGGTTAAATATAAAAACGGCTCCGGTTCCGTTATTTTAAGAGTTAAAGCTTTCAAATTTGGTGTGCAATACTTTTAAGGCTTTATGACACTGTGGTGAAATTTTGGTGAATTTTGAACATTTCCTTCATACTTTTGCGTATATTCAGTAAAAAAGTGTTTTCAGTTTAAAATTTAAAGAGACAGTAACGGTTTTATTTTAAAACGTTTTTTGCGCTTTGTTATCAAGTTTATGCCTATTAACATGTCTGAACTATCAGATAGACGATGTTCTGTATGTTCGGAAGCCAAGATTCCTCTCCATTTAAATATATGTGATGAATGTGACAAACAAAGTAGGGACAATGATGCCACTGATAGTAATGTTGCCCAAAATGATTCCTTAAGTGAGGGGAGTAAGCATGGTACTGCATCATCTCCTTCTATGTCTACACCAGTCTTGCCCACTCAGGAGGTCCCTAGTGCATCTAGTGCGCCAATCCTCCTTACTATGCAACAATTAACGGCTGTAATGGATAATTCTATTAAAAACATTTTAGCCAAAATGCCCACTTATCAGCGAAAGCGCGACTGCTCTGTTTTAGATACTGAAGAGCATGAGGACGCTGATGATAATGGTTCTGTCATGCCCTTACACCAGTCTGAAGGGGCTAGGGAGGTTTTGTCTGAGGGAGAAATTTCAGATTCAGGAAAAATTTCTCAACAAGCTGAACCTGACGTTATTACATTTAAATTTAAATTGGAACATCTCCGCGCTCTGCTTAAGGAGGTGTTATCTACTCTGAATGATTGTGACAATTTGGTCATTCCAGAGAAATTATGTAAGATGGACAGGTTCCTAGAGGTCCCGGTGCCCCCCGAAGCTTTTCCTATACCCAAGCGGGTGGCGGACATTGTAAATAAAGAATGGGAAAGGCCCGGCATACCTTTTGTCCCTCCCCCTATATTTAAGAAATTATTTCCTATGGTCGACCCCAGGAAGGACTTATGGCAGACAGTCCCCAAGGTCGAGGGGGCGGTTTCTACTCTAAACAAACGCACCACTATCCCTATAGAAGATAGTTGTGCTTTCAAAGATCCTATGGATAAAAAATTAGAGGGTTTGCTTAAAAAGATGTTTGTTCAGCAAGGTTACCTTCTACAACCAATTTCATGCATTGTTCCTGTCACTACAGCAGCGTGTTTCTGGTTCGAGGAACTAGAAAAGTCGCTCAATCAAGCATCCTCTTATGAGGAGGTTATGGACAGAGTTCAAGCACTTAAGTTGGCTAACTCTTTTACCTTAGACGCCACTTTGCAATTAGCTAGATTAGCGGCGAAAAATTCAGGCTTTGCTATTGTGGCGCGCAGAGCGCTTTGGCTGAAGTCTTGGTCAGCGGATGTGTCCTCCAAGAACAGATTGCTTAACATCCCTTTCAAGGGGAAAACGCTGTTTGGCCCTGACTTGAAACAGATTATTTCAGACATCACTGGGGGAAAGGGCCACGCCCTTCCTCAGGATAGGTCTTTTAAGGCTAAAAATAAAACAAATTTTCGTCCCTTTCGCAGAAACGGACCGGCCTCAAATTCTACATCCTCTAAGCAAGAGGGTAATTCTTCTCAAACCAAGCCAGCCTGGAGACCGATGCAAGGCTGGAACAAAGGTAAGCAGGCCAAGAAGCCCGCTACCGCTACCAAGACAGCATGAGATGCTGGCCCCCGATCCGGGACCGGATCTGGTGGGGGGCAGACTCCCTCTCTTCGCTCAAGCTTGGGCAAGAGATGTTCAGGATCCTTGGGCGCTAGAAATAGTTTCTCAAGGTTATCTCCTGGAATTCAAGGAACTACCCCCAAGGGGAAGGTTCCACAGGTCTCAATTGTCTTCAGACCAAATAAAAAGACAGGCATTCTTACATTGTGTAGAAGACCTGTTAAAAATGGGAGTGATTCATCCTGTTCCATTAGGAGAACAAGGGATGGGGTTTTACTCCAATCTGTTCATAGTTCCCAAAAAAGAGGGAACATTCAGGCTAATTTTGGATCTCAAGATCCTAAACAAATTTCTCAAGGTCCCATCGTTCAAGATGGAAACCATTCGGACAATTCTTCCTACCATCCAGGAAGGTCAATTCATGACCACGGTGGATTTAAAGGATGCGTATCTACATATTCCTATCCACAAGGAACATCATCGGTTCCTAAGATTCGCCTTTCTGGACAAGCATTACCAGTTTGTGGCACTTCCATTCGGACTAGCCACTGCTCCAAGAATTTTCACAAAGGTACTAGGGTCCCTTCTAGCGGTGCTAAGGCCAAGGGGCATTGCAGTAGTACCCTACTTGGACGACATACTGATTCAAGCGTCGTCTCTACCACAAGCAAAGGCTCATACGGACATTGTCCTAGCCTTTCTCAGATCTCACGGGTGGAAAGTGAACGTAGAAAAAAGTTCTCTATTTCCGTCAACAAGAGTTCCCTTCTTGGGAACAATAATAGACTCCTTGGAAATGAAGATTTTTCTGACAGAAGCCAGAAAATCAAAGCTTCTAAGCTCTTGTCAAGTACTTCATTCTGTTCTTCTTCCTTCCATAGCGCAGTGCATGGAAGTAATAGGTTTGATGGTTGCGGCAATGGACATAGTTCCTTTTGCGCGAATTCATCTAAGACCATTACAACTGTGCATGCTCAGACAGTGGAATGGGGATTATACAGATTTGTCCCCGACGATCCAAGTAGATCAGAGGACCAGAGATTCACTCCGTTGGTGGCTCACCCTGGACAACCTGTCCCAAGGGATGAGCTTCAGAAGACCAGAGTGGGTCATTGTAACGACCGACGCCAGCCTGGTGGGCTGGGGCGCGGTCTGGAAACACCTGAAGGCTCAGGGTCTATGGTCTCGGGAAGAATCTCTTCTCCCGATAAACATTCTGGAACTGAGAGCGATATTCAATGCTCTCAAGGCTTGGCCTCAACTAGCAAAGGCCAAATTCATAAGGTTTCAATCAGACAACATGACGACTGTTGCATATATCAACCATCAGGGGGGAACAAGGAGTTCCCTGGCGATGGAAGAAGTGACCAAAGTAATTCAATGGGCGGAGCTTCACTCCGGCCACTTGTCTGCAATCCACATCCCAGGAGTGGAAAATTGGGAAGCGGATTTTCTGAGTCGTCAGACATTTCATCCGGGGAGTGGGAACTCCATCCGGAAATCTTTGCCCAAATAACTCAATTATGGGGCATTCCAGACATGGATCTGATGGTGTCTCGTCAGAACTTCAAGGTTCCTTGCTACGGGTCCAGATCCAGGGATCCCAAGGCGACTCTAGTAGATGCACTAGTAGCGCCCTGGACCTTCAACCTAGCTTATGTGTTCCCACCGTTTCCTCTCATTCCCAGGCTGGTAGCCAGGATCAATCAAGAGAGGGCTTCGGTGATCTTGATAGCTCCTGCGTGGCCACGCAGAACTTGGTATGCAGACCTGGTGAATATGTCATCGGCTCCACCATGGAAGCTACCTTTGAGACGGGACCTTCTTGGTCAAGGTCCGTTCGAACATCCGAATCTGGCATCACTCCAACTGACTGCTTGGAGATTGAACGCTTGATTTTATCAAAGCGTGGGTTCTCAGATTCTGTCATTGATACTCTTATTCAGGCTAGAAAGCCTGTAACTAGGAAAATTTACCATAAAGTATGGAAGAAATATATCTGTTGGTGCGAATCGAAAGGATTCCCATGGAACAGGGTAAAAATTCCTAAGATTCTATCCTTTCTACAAGAGGGTTTGGAGAAAGGATTATCTGCAAGTTCTTTGAAGGGACAGATTTCTGCTTTATCTGTTTTACTTCACAAGAAGCTGGCGGCTGTGCCAGATGTTCAGGCTTTTGTTCAGGCCCTGGTTAGAATCAAGCCTGTTTACAAACCTTTGACTCCTCCTTGGAGTCTCAATTTAGTTCTTTCAGTTCTTCAAGGGGTTCCGTTTGAACCCTTACATTCCGTAGATATTAAGTTATTATCTTGGAAAGTTTTGTTTTTGGTTGCAATTTCTTCTGCTAGAAGAGTTTCAGAGTTATCTGCTCTGCAGTGTTCTCCTCCTTATCTGGTGTTCCATGCAGATAAGGTGGTTTTGCGTACTAAGCCTGGTTTTCTTCCGAAAGTTGTTTCTAACAAAAATATTAACCAGGAGATAGTTGTGCCTTCTTTGTGTCCGAATCCAGTTTCAAAGAAGGAACGTTTGTTGCACAATTTGGATGTAGTTCGTGCTCTAAAATTCTATTTAGAGGCTACAAAGGATTTCAGACAAACATCTTCCTTGTTTGTTGTTTATTCTGGTAAAAGGAGAGGTCAAAAAGCAACTTCTACCTCTCTCTCTTTTTGGCTTAAAAGCATCATCAGATTGGCTTATGAGACTGCCGGACGGCAGCCTCCTGAAAGAATCACAGCTCATTCCACTAGGGCTGTGGCTTCCACATGGGCCTTCAAGAACGAGGCTTCTGTTGATCAGATATGTAAGGCAGCGACTTGGTCTTCACTGCACACTTTTACCAAATTTTACAAATTTGATACTTTTGCTTCTTCTGAGGCTATTTTTGGGAGAAAGGTTTTGCAAACCGTGGTGCCTTCCATCTAGGTGACCTGATTTGCTCCCTCCCATCATCCGTGTCCTAAAGCTTTGGTATTGGTTCCCACAAGTAAGGATGACGCCATGGACCGGACACACCTATGTTGGAGAAAACAGAATTTATGTTTACCTGATAAATTACTTTCTCCAACGGTGTGTCCGGTCCACGGCCCGCCCTGGTTTTTTAATCAGGTCTGATGATTTAATTTCTCTAACTACAGTCACCACGGTATCATATGATTTCTCCTATGCAAATATTCCTCCTTTACGTCGGTCGAATGACTGGGGAAGGCGGAGCCTAGGAGGGATCATGTGACCAGCTTTGCTGGGCTCTTTGCCATTTCCTGTTGGGGAAGAGAATATCCCACAAGTAAGGATGACGCCGTGGACCGGACACACCGTTGGAGAAAGTAATTTATCAGGTAAACATAAATTCTGTTTTTTCCCTGTGGGCTGTTAGGCTCGCGGGGGCTGAAAATGCTTCATTTTATTGCGTCATTCTTGGAGCGGACTTTTTTGGCGCAAAATTTTTTTCTGTTTCCGGCGTCATACGTGTCGCCGGAAGTTGCGTCATTTTTGACGTTCTTTTGCGTCAAAAGTGTCGGCGTTCCGGATGTGGCGTCATTTTTTTTTTTTATTTTTTATTTTTTTTTCGTTCATTTGTTTTCAGACAGACAATGTCACAACTGTGGCATACATCAATCATCAAGGAGGGACTCACAGTCCTCTGGCTATGAAAGAAGTATCTCGAATTCTGGTTTGGGCGGAATCCAGCTCCTGTCTAATCTCTGCGGTTCATTTCCCAGGTATAGACAATTAGGAAGCAGATTATCTCAGTCGTCAAACGTTGTATCCGGGCGAATGGTCTCATCACCCAGAGGTATTTCTTCAGATTGTTCAATGTGGGAACTTCCAGAAATAGATCTGATGGTTTCTCATCTAAACAAGAAACTTCCCAGGTATCTGTTTAGACCACGGGATCCTCAGGCGGAGGCAGTGAATGCATTATCACTTCCTTGGAAGTATCATCCTGCCTATATCTCTCCGCCTCTAGTTCTTCTTCCAAGAGTAATCTCCAAGATTCTGAAGGAATGCTTGTTTGTTCTGCTGGTAGCTCCAGCATGGACGGATTCTTTTTCGGATGGCCTCTTGCCAACCGTGGGCTCTTCCGTTAAGACCAGACCTTCTGTCGCAAGGTCCTTTTTTCCATCAGGATCTCAAATCTTTAAATTTAAGGGTATGGAGATTGAACGCTTGATTCTTGTTCAAAGAGGTTTCTCTGACTCTGTGATTAATACTATGTTACAGGCTCGTAAATCTGTATCTAGAGAGATATATTATAGAGTCTGGAAGACTTATATTTCTTAGTGTCTTTTCATCATTTTTCCTGGCATTCTTTTAGAATTCCGAGAATTTTTTTACAGTTTCTTCAGGATGGTTTAGATAAAGGTTTGTCCGCAAGTTCCTTGACAGGACAAATCTCTGCCCTTTCTGCCCTTTCTGTCCTTTTTCACAGAAAGATTGCTAATCTTCCTGATATTCATTGTTTTGTACAAGACTTGGCTCGTATAAAACCTGTCATTCAGTCAATTTCTCCTCCTTGGAGTTTGAATTTGGTTCTGGCGGCTCTTCTAGCTCCTCCTTTGAACCCATGCATTCATTTGGACATTAAACTTCTTTCTTGGAAAGTTTTGTTTCTTTTGGCCATCTCTTCTGCCAGAAGAGTCTCTGAATTATCTGCTCTTTCTTGTGAGTCTCCTTTTCTGATTTTTCATCAGGATAAGGCAGTGTTGCGAACTTCTTTTGAATTTTTACCTAAAGTTGTGTATTCTAACAACATTAGTAGAGAAATTGTGGTTCCTTCATTATGTCCTAATCCTAAGAATTCTAAGGAGAAATCATTGCATTCTTTGGATGTTGTTAGAGCTTTGTAATATTATGTTGCAGCTACTAAGTCTTTCCGAAAGACTTCTAGTCTATTTTTCATCTTTTCTGGTTCTAGAAAAAGCCAGTAAGCTTCTGCCATTTCTTTGGCATTTTGGTTGAAATCTTTAATTCATCATGCCTATGTCGAGTCGGTTAAAACTCCGCCTCAAAGGATTACAGCTCATTCTACTAGGTCAGTTTCTACTTCCTGGGCGTTTAGGAATGAAGCTTCGGTTGATCAGATTTGCAAAGCAGCAACTTGGTCCTCTTTGCATACTTTTACTAAATTCTACCATTTTGATGTGTTTTCTTCTTCTGAAGCAGTTTTTGGTAGAAAAGTACTTCAGGCAGCGGTTTCAGTTTGAATCTTCTGCTTATGTTTTCATTAAACTTTATTTTGGGTGTGGATTATTTTCAGCAGGAATTGGCTTTGTCTTTATTTTATCCCTCCCTCTCTAGTGACTCTTGCGTGGAAAGATCCACATCTTGGGTAGTCATTATCCCATACGTCACTAGCTCATGGACTCTTGCTAATTACATGAAAGAAAACATAATTTATGTAAGAACTTACCTGATAAATTCATTTCTTTCATATTAGCAAGAGTCCATGAGGCCCACCCTTTTTGTGGTGGTTATGATTTTTTTGTATAAAGCACAATTATTCCAATTCCTTATTTTATATGCTTTCGCACTTTTTTCTTATCACCCCACTTCTTGGCTATTCGTTAAACTGATTTGTGGGTGTGGTGAGGGGTGTATTTATAGGCATTTTAAGGTTTGGGAAACTTCGCCCCTCCTGGTAGGAATGTATAGTTCTTACATAAATTAGGTTATATAAATATTTATATGTGTATATGTATGTATGTATGTATGTATATGTATGTGTATATGTATGTGTATATGTATGTATGTATGTATATATATATATTTATGTGTATATGTATGTATGTGTATATATATATATATATATATATTTATATGTGTGTATATATATATATATATATATATATATATATATATATATATTTATATGTGTATGTATATATTTATATATGTGTATATGTATATATATATTTATATGTTTGGAGGTACATCAGGGAAATTTGAGCACCTTTAGGTGGCAGGCTATCGAGCAGATTGTAAGTCCCCCTAGAGGTGGTAACAAATTTCATATCTTATCCAGACAGGAGATCTACTGGATTCATAAACTCGGTAGCCTGCTACCTACAGGATTTAACTCAGAGTTTGACATCATTAATTACTGGCATAGGTAGTATATCATGTTAGCTATTCTTTGGAAGTTCAAACGATGAAAGGGAATTGACACTTAAGGTTTAAACTTGTACTATTCACTAAAAAGGCTTGCATCAGCAATACGGCTATAAACTATAGGAGATTTATGATTTTTATCATACTGGCATTAAATATTATATATAATCTTTTAAATGTATATTTTTGCTATTCATTGTTATTAATATGCCTTATCTATACTGAATTGTTATTAATATGCCTTATCTATACTGAATAATATGTAGCATGGTTAGCCTTAGTTTGAGTTACTATATTTTCATCCCTTTCATTTAAGATTAACAAATCTTCAGATACACTTTTTCAATAATTTGACTTTACTATGCATGTACTAACTATAAAGTATCAAGTCTTTCTTGCTATTACTATTATCATCATCTCATGTAAATTGTATATGCACTTAATGCATTTAAGTTATATAAACATTTTTTAGTTTTCTAATAAAATACTGTGACCTTAATTTAAAATATGCTGTCACTTGAAGGGTTAAAGCACGTATGTGCAGTGTACAAACTACACCAATTGCAGATGGGTTGTGGCTTTAAATAGCATACACCTGTAGTCTGCATTTTATGTCTAAGACTACGGTCTGAGTGACCGAAACCGGTCAGACTTTCTTTTTACTGCTCTTTACCCTTTGTTTCTTTGTATGGAGTCTGCCTTTTTTAATAGTCATTAATAAATTTACTATTTTAAATATACCTTACCTCTGAGAGACTTTGGACTTTTTTCTAAATACTTCTCACAGTCGTGGATGCTTGGAACTTCTTGGGAGATTTTTTTACATGTTCTATGTGGAGTACTGGGACTCCATTCCTATCATTCAGTTCCGGACTTTGCATCACAGTAAAACAGAGAGAGACGTGACCACGCTGAATCATCTGGAGGCGGGACCAATGGTGAGCACACACAGAGAGGGATCGTGCAGCGTTCGTGCGTAGGAGAAGTGACATGGTGAGTTTACAACCAACGGAGTTAAAACATCAGCCGGATTTCGACATGAGTGAGTGAACAGAATTACTAACCAGCCATCGGATGTCACAACAAAATAACAAGGAGAGCGACAGGTGATATACGAACATTGTGGTTATTCTGTTTTATATTTCATTCCCACCGGTTGCCTGGTTAACCTAGGAGGGTAATGTTTATTGGAAGCACTATTTGCAAGCTGCCGGGGGTACTGTCTAATGTTGGAGTAGTTGATTGGCCTCCCAAAAAGTCACCTGGTTGACTTGGGTTTAGGGCTTTTTCTTATGAAAATACAGGTTAACCCCTTCCTGGACTAATTCAGGACTGTCGCTTTGTTTATCTTCTCTACATAAAAGTATTAAAATCTGAGTAAACGGACAGTAGCTTGCTTGCTTGCCTCTCTAACTGTTTAACCTATTATCACCTGCATTTCATATCACACAATTTGCATGGACATTAACTCATTCAAAATGACTGCTACCTGCATGCTTTTCTTCCCTCTAAGAGGTTGCTTCAACTAAGCTGTTAATTAACAAAAGCTAATGACCAATAACCATCTATATATATGAATATCTATGAATGATCAGTAAATTTGTCCTGCATGACCGCTGCAAGTTGCAAACAGTAACACCTCCTAGCTCCCTTTGGTCCTTAAACAGCACCCTAATATGTTATGTCTGTGCTGAATATATTTATATGTGTATATGTATATATATATTTATATGTGTATATGTATATATATATTTATATGTGTATATGTATATATATATTTATATGTGTATATGTATATATATATTTATATGTGTATATGTATATATATATTTATATGTGTATATGTATATATATATTTATATGTGTATATGTATATATATATTTATATGTGTATATGTGTATATATATATTTATATGTGTATATGTGTATATATATATATATATATATATATATATATTTATGTATATATATATTTATGTATATGTATATATATATATATATATATATATTTATGTATATATATATTTATGTATATGTATATATATATATATATATATATTTATGTATATATATATTTATGTATATGTATATATATATGTATATGTATATATATATATATTTATGTATATGTATATATATATATATTTATGTATATATATATATATTTATGTATATGTATATATATATATATTTATGTATATGTATATATATATATATTATGTATATATATATATATATATATTTATGTATGTATATATATATATATATATATATATTTATGTATGTGTATATATATATATATATATATATGTATATTTATGTATGTATATATATATATGTATATATATATGTATATATATATGTATATATATATGTATATATGTATATATATATGTATATATGTATATATGTATATATGTATGTATATATGTATGTATATATGTATATATATATGTATATATATATGTATATATATATATATATATATGTATATATATATATCTATATATGTATATATATATATATATATATATATATATATATATATATGTATATATATATATCTATATATATGTATATATATGTATATATGTATGTATATATATATATGTATATATATGTATATATGTATATATATATGTATATTTATGTATATTTATGTATATATATATGTATATTTATGTATATATATATATATATATATATATATATTTATGTATATGTATATATATATATATATATATATATATATGTATATTTATGTATATATTTATGTATATGTATGTGTATATATATATATATATATTTATATGTGTATATGTATATATGTATATATATATATATATATATATATATATTTATATGTGTACCTGTATGTATATATATATATATGTGTGTGTATATGTATGTATATATATGTATATATATATATATTTATATATGTATATGTATGTATATATATATATATTTATATGTGTATATGTGTATATGTATATATATATATATATTTATATGTGTACCTGTATGTATGTATGTATATATATATATATATATATATATTTATATGTGTATATA